>NW_010367902.1:68531-136667 GCF_000414095.1 Morus notabilis | reverse complement strand
TTTTGTATTATATTAAATATAATTATATATATTATAGTATAATATAATATAGTAGCTTTTTAACTATCCATACCAATTCAATCTCATAATTTATCAAACGTTATTATACTGATTTTGAAACCAGCATAGCTACTATTATTATAGTTTACCAAACACTCAGTTACTTTTTGTAACAGTGCTTCTTCCTTCAGCACGGTTAAAAATAATTTTTTCAAAATTTACAGCACTACCAAACTAAGCCAATGAATGAGGAGATTCGAGATGAACTGAAATTATTGGGGTTAAAAAAGAAACGACAACAACACAAAAAATAATAATAATAATAACAACAACAACAACAAGAAATTTTCAAACGACAGTAAGAAATGAAAAACACATAAGTGAACAACGACAAAAAAAGAGGAAAACCAAAAGAAAAATGTCGCCAAAAACTGAACACTACAATAAACAATAAATTAGTAAAATGACAACAGCCTAAAATTAATTAAAAAAGAAGAAAAAAAACAAGAGCCTTAGCGGGAACGAATGAGACATGACAAAAAAGCAAATGAGAATATGGCAAAAGTTAAAACGACAACAAAAGTAAAACCGTAAAAAAATAAAATAAAAAAATCAGACTTCTGATAGGGTTAGGGTTGTTCATGGGTTGGGTTGGTGCGGGGTAGGACTTTTTTTTCCCCGCCCCAAAGGGTGCGGGTTGCACATATTTGGCCCCAACGATGTTAGAAAAATTTCACAATCCAACAATGTTCGGGTTGGGTTGGGGCGGTACGGGGTGGGTTGGGTGGTCGATTTCAACATTCAAAAAATCAAAGACTTAAAGTTCAATATAATATTCAAACTTCATCATTAAATAGAAATAGCAACCATCCTTATCAGTCCGGCGAGAGAGCACCGGAGAAAGTGGGCAAGACGGTGGCCGAGAGGACTGGGCAATGGGGAGAGAGTTATGAGGGGGTTCACGGGAGGGGAAGAATAGGGAAAACTGGAAAGGAAGAGGCAAGAAGAGGGGGTTCACGGGAGGGGAGACCGAGAATGAGATTGTGAACCCTAATGTTAGCGAGCCTAGGGTAGAACTTAGGCAGTTCGGCTTAGGCCGAAAGCTTGGGGGTATGTTGTGCGGGTTGGGTTGGGGATTGCGAGTTGTTATGGGCCCAATCCGCAATCCGCCCCAAACACTTCGGGCCAGAGGTATAATGAGCTGTAAATTTAAAAATAATGCTGCGGCTTGCTTTTTTCAGCTTGGATTTGGGCGGGGTGGGTTGGGTTTGCGGGTTGTTCGGGTTTATGAACAGCCCTAGATAGGGTTAAATCCTCACTCTTTCGTAAAAGTTGGGCTCCATAAATTGATTCTACATGAGTCTCATAAATGGAGCTCACTCTATGTAAGAGTTGATATATCCCCAACAAATTATACTACATTTTTCACTTTAGAAACAATGGCAACGTCAAAACGGGAATAACACAACAACAATCATATAAAAAATAACAAAGACACAAATGAGAAAGCGACAAAAGAATTAGATAGCAATAAATGAAAAAAAAAACAAAATCTATATCTATCCATACCTAAAAACGAAGGGAGAATATCTTGAACGGTATATCTATCCAGTCTTGCCCAGTTTGAACATCAATATTGTACTTTTGACTTCTGAGCGCATATTTTGAACGGTAGTCTCTAGAGTGTACAAAGAGGCATCAGAAGAGGTGGAATTAAAAGAGTCCTCGTCATTGCAATTATGGAGAATCTGATTGGCACAACGTTTAACACGCTTGGAAGGATTTTCTACTTCCACATATTTAATCCTCATTGACGCCGGCGTAGCCGTCGTTCGGTTCATTCTATCGCCAACGCTATTACCTTCAGTTTTGCTAGTCATCCCATCAACATGCATGGCTAATGGTTTCATTCGTTGTTTGCTGCTAAAGTCAATTTTAATCAAGTAGTTAGTGGGTTAGGTTCACAAGTGAAAAGGTGGCTCTGATTTCCCTGCATTTACGTTGGAAGCAATGAAGACAGGTGAAAAATGCGAAAAAGAGAGCCAAAGTCAAACGCCTTGCATAGTTCGGTAATTAAAAAAAAGATATTCACAGGGATAGGCATGCAAGAAATGTTAGTTGCCAAGTCAGAGGTGAGAATGAAGGATTTCAAAGGAAAAGTTTCAAAGAAAATTAGAAACTTACCAATTTTGAGAAAGATGTTGGAAATCGTCACAAAGTGGGAAGGATTTCTTCAAGTGATGAAGCACCCGTAGATTTTTCAATTTGAATTTATAAGGAAGTTGTTCAGAATTGTAAAAGTAATGAGAGATGATTTTCGACAATAAATTTGCATATATGTTCAAAATATTCATGGATTCTGCAGATGTGAGCCTGTCGCAAACAAGGAAAGAAATTTTAGAAAATCTTTATCAAATCTTTGACATTCATGGTATGTTGGGAAGGGGAAACAATGTTCGGTAAAAAATATTCTGGGCAGGTTTTAGTCCCCTTCGCTTGGCGTGTGACACTCGTGGACTGGGGGGTTGATGTTGGGCGGCATTTTTAGAATCATTAAATGTGTAATCAATTCAAAGGCTCGTCGGAGCCCAAGCTCTCCCGAGCTTAAACTCGTAGAAGCCCAAGCTCTCCCGAGCCCAAGCTCGTCAGAGCCTAAACTCGCTGGAGCCTAAGCTCTCCCGAGCCCAAGCTCGCCAGAGCCCAAGTTCGCCGGCGCCCAAGCACTCCCGAGCCCAAGCTCTCTTAAGCCGAAAGTTTAAAGGTCACGTGATGTTATCAAGTGAAGTAACTGACGCTAATTGAAGATATTGAATGGCTCCTGAGCCGAAAGTTCAAAGGTCACGTGATGTTATCAGGTGAAGTAACTGACGCTAATTGAAGACATTGAATGGTTGAAAGTTAATTCTCATTGATTATTTATCAGTTTTAACTCACAAAAAGGTGAAGAGCCTCATTGTAATTAAGAGATAATAAACTCTAGAATTAATGAGAGAATTAAACTCCCTCAATTCTAATGTACTATAAATTCCCTCAAGTTGAGAGGGAAAGAAGGACACTCATTTCTGAATACAATTACTTTGTGATTGTCTTCGTTTTGTTTTTGTTATTCCTTCAGAGGATCTTTGTGTTCTTCAAGTGTTCTTTCAATTTCCTTAAATAATTTGCTTATTCAATCCAAATTATTAGTCTAAGGACGTTAGATAAGTGTTGGACAAAATTTTACTCCAACATTTTTGGCACTAGAAGGAGGACGTAGCCATCGTCGGAGCCAGCAGAATGAAGGTGGGGGTCAATCCAATAGGAATCAACCAAGGGACTTGCCCGAGCCGCAGGAACGACGTGAGGCACCTAGGTGTCGAAATGCTTTGTCACAGATTGGGAGTCATCACAATGCAACTGAAAGAACTAGGACATCGATGTTTGACTGGATAGAACCTAACTGTAAGAGGGAAAAAGTTGATAGCACCTGGACACCTGGGTCTGATGATTTCACCACTACTGATTTACGAGATTGACTCAACACATGACGGAATGTACAAGCAATTGTACATATGCCTTCAAATAGGAATTTTCCGGAAGGTGTAAGAAACTTGTTAGAAGAAACAGAGCCGCCATTCACTAAGGACATCATGGTAGAGGAATTCCCTGCTGATTTCAAGATGATTCCCATCAAGCAGTTTGATGGGAAAGAGAATCCAATATGACATATACATAGATATAGCACATGGATCCGAATTCCAGGAGCCACACAAGCTCAGATGTGCCAAGCATTTTTTTTGACGCTTACTAGGCCGGCGCTTCAATGGTTCCAACAACTAGAGCCAAGGTTAATTAGTTTATTTAACCAGCTGAAACAATAATTTGTAGGATGATTTGTGATAGCGAAAATTCGTAAGAAAGATAAGCTTTATCTGTTCTTCCTTAAGCAAGGAGCTGATGAATCGTTAAAAGCCTACATTGAACGTTTCAGTCAGGAAATGAATTATGTGAAAGGATACACTGATAGTGATGCTGTGGTTGCAATTCGGGAAGGGCTTCAGGAATGTGACATGCTGAAGTCAATTTGTAAAAAACAACCAAAAACCTTCGCTGATCTCGTGATTCGAGCTCAGAAGTTCATTAGCGCTGAAGAATACATACGCAATCGGAGAGGACAATCTCAAACGGATCAATCAAAAAATGATGGAAAGCGGAAGGTAGAAGAAGGTTCTAAAGGAGGAGAAGCAAAAAAGTAAAAGTCAAAGGCACAATAGGACGTGAAAAAATCCAAGATTGCCTTGACGTAAAATTTTCACGCTTACGCTCCACCAGATACGACAAGGGCCTACACACCCTTGAATACGACAGTGGCATAGATTTTAATGTAGATTCAACATCAAAATTTGTTGACTCCACCAGCCCCTATGACGGGAGATCCTTAAAAGAGGGATAAAAGTAAATATTGTTACTTCCATAAGGATCATGGCCATGACACCTCAAGTTGCTTTCAATTAAAAGGACAAATTGAGGCACTCATTCAACAAGGCTAGTTGCATGAGTTTATGGACAGAGTGATAGAAGAGAGAAGAACTGCACTCCCGACAACAATGGGAAAACAAGCAGCGATCGCACAGGGAACATATACAACAGTTGGGAATAATTCTGCGCTGAATGAGGTCAGGATAATTTTTGGTGGACTAGAAACTGGTGATTCCATACGAGCTCAGAACCTGTATGCTCGAGAAGCTAAAAGTCTTAATTGTAGCCAATTTATAAATATGACAGAACATGTCACAAAATTTACGAAGATGGAGAACATCGCCATAACATTCACAAAAGAGGAGGCAAGGAAGTTGCTTCATCCACATAACGATGCCATAGTTGTGTCTTTGCAAGTGGCAAACAGCTTAGTCCACCGGATTTTGATCAACAATGGGAGTTCAGCGGATATACTATTCAAGGATGCTTTAACCAAGATCAACCTAAGTGGAGCAAAGTTAACACCCGTGAACACCCACTTCAAGGCTTTACTGGAGCATGCATTCACGCTGAAGGAATGATAACACTCCCAGTTACTATGGGAGAAAGGGAGACAAAGGTAACAAGAATGGTAAATTTTTTGGTTATGGACCAACCATCTATTTACGATGCCATTATAGGGCGACCAACTTTGAATGCAATGAGAGCGATAACTTCAACATATCATCTAATGATGAAGTTTCCAACAAAGAATGGCGTTGGAGTGGTGGTCAGAAGCCAACAAGATGCACGAATCTGCTACGTGAAAGTAACCAACGGGAAGGTTAAGTTGAAAGGAGGGGAAGTCTAGAAAAGTGTTGACATATATTTGAAATGTTAATTAAGCATCTCAAGAAGTATTATCAATAGTTAAAAAGTTTAAAGTTTAGTCTGTGTTTGTACTTTGATGTGACGCCAGGTTTGTCAGGCGAAACATATTATTACTAAATAAAGTTGAAGTGTTTGCTAATTTATTCTTTAAATATTTTTTTTCTCATTATGTTCAATATGACAAAGAAAATGGGGGGGGGGGGATAGGAGTGTATCAATTCAAGTGAGATTATACAAGAAAATAAAATAAAAAAAAGCTCTGGCTCAAAAAAACCCGACCCCAAGTGGGCACGGGAAAATAAAAAAAGAGTTTCGACTCGGAAAAACTCAACCCCAGGTAGGCACGGGAAAATCCAAAGAGCTTTAGCTCAGAAAAACCTGACCCCGAGTGGGCTCAGGAAAATAAAAGAAAAAGGGAACAATCCGACCCTAAGTGGGCACGGGAAAATTCAAAGAGCTTTAGCTCAGAAAAACGCGACTCTAAGTGGGCTAAAAAAAGAGCTTCGACACGGAAAAACCCGACCCTAAGTGGGCACGGGAAAATAAAAAAAAAGCTTCGGCTCAAAAAAACTCGACCCTAAGTAGGCACGGGAAAATCATAAGCCGAGGGAGAAACTTGGTTAAAGGAAAAACCTGACCCCAGGTGGGCACGGGATAACTCTAACAAACAAATATTTTAGCTAGTCAATGTAGCAATTGCAAAGAAAAATAAAAAAAATTATTATGTTGCAGGAAAGATAACAAAAGAACAAGTTTCAATAAAGAAAAAAGTGTCAGCCAACCGGGCCCAAGTACACAAGAGCAAGAATGAAGAATATAGTGCATAGTCAAAAAAAAAAAAGCTTGTAGGTGTTGCTTGGTGGATTCATACATGGAGGATCGCTACTTGGTGATTTTTCTAAATCCTTCATAGGTTCAATCATCTCATCATCAGGGTTGAAGTCATTTTGTGTAGGTGCCGAAGGAGTCTGAACAACGTGAGAACTACTAAGAGGATCAAATGAGAGATTAAAGTCGAGGTCTTTGTTATAGAAAATGATTGCCTTCTTAGCTTCTTCGTAGCCTTTCCTAGGGGTGAAAGAAATCACCCCGAACCCGACTACCCGACCTTACCCTACCCGAAAATATAAGGTTTTTTTTTCAATTTAAAATTAGCCCAACCCGCAATGGGCGGGTAGGGTCGCGGGCCCAAGCCCATTACCCCGCTTAACCCTACCCGGCCTAAAATAACCATCTACACTTTTAAAAAAATAACCCTACATCATCTACCTTTCTTTCTCTCTCTCTCTCTCTCTCTAGAAACACGCTAAAGTGAACAAAAGCGTTTTTTTTTCACCGTAAAGAACTCTTCTTTCTTAGCCATATCACTTCTTAAATGTGAATGCTTAATGGGTTTTCTTCACTTTCATTCACAACCATGTTCACCGTTTAGAAAAGGATGTCTGGGGTTTTCTTTACTCTGGTTCATTGATTTTCTGAAATGGGTTTTTGAGGAGCTTTGCTCAGAAGCAGATTTTTGGCAGTTTCGGGAGTATTTGTTTCTTTCCTGGGATTTTAGTGCAGATCTGTCTGAATATTTGTGAACCCTTATCGTGAAGAACGTCTCACTTAAAATTTGGAGTTGGTTTACCCAAAGTAATCTGGCTGACCCGAGGTAACCGAATGGTATACGGGTTCTAAAATTAATTAACTATTGCGGCCCAGCATTTTCTCAGGCCAATTATTATGGGCCGGCCCAAAACAAGCCTAAAAACTGACCCTACCCAGCCAACTTTCACCCCTAACCTTTCCAGAACTCATCTTCAGCAAGCTTAACTTTATCAGCCTCGTACTTGGCATGGCAGAGCTCCAAATCTTTCTTCACTCACTCGAGTTCCTTTAGAAACATATCAAGAGTAGCTTTAGTCTCCATAAGAGTCTTCCTATCATTTTCAGAGGAGGTCAGAAGAGCATTGTATTTAGCTTTCCAACCATTGAGATGCTCTCCGTCTAGCAAACAAATTCTCAGATTGAAGCAATTTCTCTTATGTCGCCTTTAGACTGTCTTGAGATTCCTTTAATTTTGGTGTAATTACTTTTGCCTCTTCAAATATTTCTTTTATTCGAGAGTTGTACATAGGAAGATCTGCAAAGAGCTAAAAAAAAAAGAGGGTTAAACAAATTGGCTTAGGAAAGTCTAAGCACAATTTGGGCTTAGAAAATCCCAACATTAAAAAAGAAGGAGAGAGATAAAGCTAAGCCCAATTTGGGTTCATGAAATTTCAATGAAGAAAAGGAGGGGGCTTACCTCAGTAATCCGGCGCTCGATTGAATTAGCCAAGTTAAGGGCTTTTCATTTTTTAGCTCCGTCAATATGATCGTGAGGCACAAATTTTTCCATCTTTTTCAACATTGGAACATGGCAAGGGTGGATAGACAAGCGTACAAACCCATCAGTTACAACATCTAGAGTGGAAGTATCTTTGGAGGTTTGGCCAGGTTCATGACTCGAAGACTTTTTTGCTAGTCTTGAAGGAGGAAGTGGATCATTTGGTGCACGAGAGTCAAGATTTAATGCAGTTGATAGATTAAGGCTAGTAGGTGGAACGTCAAAGGAGGACTTTCGCTTCTTCATCCGTTCCTTGAAAATCTTAGGATCAAAGGTTGATTGGCTGGGGGGCCTCGTGGGCCTAGACGCCAAGTGAGATTCCAAGTCCTTGGAAAAATGTCTAGACACGTGGTGCTCACGTGAGCGGGAGCCATCGCCACGATGCTCAGAAGGAAGTCTGGAATCACATTTGCTAGCCATATCTGTCAAAAAAAAGGTAACAAAAATCAGTAATAAAATATGTATAACAGGCATAAAAAAAAGTCAGGTGGGAGTGTCGATAAAGTCACACCTATTTTGTCAAAGATAGCAGGGTCAGCGGGTTGACAAACGTCAGAAATAGGGTCATTCAAAACTAATTCCATGTCATTCAGAGAACAAGATGTATCAAGCGATGGCCCGGTGCCACTCAAAGATTCCTCTAAGGTAGTCGCATCAGACATACCATTAAACAGCACATCTGTATCAAAAGTTTACATTGTGGAAGGAGATAAAGTTCTCGCGTCACATAACCAATGGGCATCTAACGTTTCTTTAGAAAGAAGATACTTTGCGTTTCTGATTGCCTCGTCAGCTTTTTTCACGGAGCTAATCTTGTCAAGTGCGTCTTGAGAAAGGATGACCTTGTTAGGCCTAGGAGGAATCACATTTAGGTTGAGGTCCCAATTTTCAGAAACTATGAACCAAGAAGATCTCCAGTGTTTGTCGTTTTCAATACAATCCAAGATGAGTTTCATGTTTCGTTTCGCTTGGAAGTAAAAAGAACTATTGTGCCCGAGTGTTTTCTTTTTTACATAGATGCCTCTAAATTCGTTGACAGTCAAGTCTCCCAATCCAAGTTTCCGCCAAAGGTCAAAACAAGCGATGGCATGACGTAGCACATTCCGACAAAGTTGGCATAAACTCAAGTTAAAATATGCCGGATAAATGGGTGAACTGAAAGCTGAAGGCCACATTTGGAAAAATCTTCGAAAAGCATGATCCTATCTGTTAGAGGGGATGTTAAAGTTTCATTTTGTGTCGAGAGGCGAAGTGAAATATTGGAAGGAATACAATAAGTGGTGCGAATCCTTTCCAAGTCTTCTATCATAAGATGGCTATGTAAGTCTTCTGAGTCGGGCTCAGATTGATCAGGAATGGTCTTTGAAGACCTGTCAGCCACTAAAGAGTCATCATCGGAATCTACCCCAACTGAATTTTTGGGGTCGGAGCTAAGCGAATTCTTGGGCTCGGACACAAGCGTTTTCTTAGGAAAGTCAATCTTCTCCCGCTTATTTTTGACGTCGCCGCCTTCATAAGTTTTGGCGACATCTCTAGTCTTGCCGAGTTTAAACTTCAATATTGTGCTTTTGACTTCTGGGCACATATCTTGAACGGTAGTCTCTGGAGTGTACAAAGAGCCATCAGAAGAGGTGGAATTAAAAGAGTCCTCGTCATTGCAATTATGGAGAATCCGATTGGCACGACGTTTAACACGCTTGGAAGGATTTTCTACTTCCACATATTTAATCCTCATTGACGTCGGCGTAGCCGTCGTTCGGTTCATTCTATCGCCAACGCTATTACCTTCAGTTTTGCTAGTCATCCCATCAACATGCATGGCTAATGGTTTCATTCGTTGTTTGCTGCTAACGTCAATTTTAATCAAGGTGAAGGATAAAGCCAAAGTGTGGTGTAGTGTAAAGAAGCAGGCAGTTACCTAAATTCAATTTACATCAACTATCACAAAGGCAAAGAGGGAACATACGAAGATGGCAAGCGAAAGGAATGCAGAAAATAAATGTAGGAAATATCATAGTGAGGATCTCCCAAAATTGAGTTTCCTAATCTTTATTCTGTAAGTTTCCATGCTTGGCTCAATCAGTAGATATTTTTGTAAAGTGATCAATATGTACACTTCCCGAGAGCCAAAGTCAAAGGCCTTGCATAGTTCGGTAATTAAAAAAAGATATTCACAGGGATAGGCATGCAAGAAATGTTAGTTGCCAAGTCAGAGGTGAGAATGAAGGATTTCAAAGGAAAAGTTTCAAAGAAAATCGTCATAAAGTGGGAAGGATTTCTTCAAGTGATGAAGCACCCGTAGATTTTTCAATTTGAATTTATAAGGAAGTTGTTCAGAATTGTAAAAGTAATGAGAGATGATTTTCGACAATAAATTTGCATATATGTTCAGAATATTCATGGATTCTGCAAATGTGAGCCGGTCGCAAACAAGGAAAGAAAATTTAAAAAATCTTTATCAAATCTTCGACATTCATGGTATGTTGGGAGGGAGAAACAATGGTCGGTAAAAACTGGGGGAAAATTATGGGCAGGTTTTAGTCCCTTTCGCTTGGGGTGTGACACTCGTGGACTGGGGGGCTGATGTTGGGCGGCATTTTCAGAATCATTAAATGTGTAATAAATTCAAAGACTCGTCAGAGTCCAAGCTCACCTGAGGCCAATCTCACCAAAGCCCAAGCTCTCCCGAGCTCAAACTCGTAGAAGCCCAAGCTCTCCCGAGCCCAAGCTCTTCAGAGCCTAAACTCGCAGGAGCCCAAGCTCTCCCGAGCCCAGGCTCATCAGAGCCCAAGTTCACCGGAGCCCAAGCTCTCCCGAGCCCAAGCACTCCCGAGCCCAAGCTTTCCTGAGCCGAAAGTTCAAATGTCACGTGATGTTATCAAGTGAAGTAACTTACGCTAATTGAAGACATTGAATGGCTCCTGAGCCGAAAGTTCAATGGTCACGTGATGTTATCAGGTGAAGTAACTGACGCTAATTGAAGACATTGAATAGTTAAAAGTTAATTCTTATTGATTATTTATCAGTTTTAACTCACAAAAAGGTGAAGAGCCTCATTGTAATTAAGAGAGAATAAACTCTCGAATTAATGAGAGAATTAAACTCCCTCAATTCTAATGTACTATAAATTCGGAAAGAGGGACACTCATTTCTGAATACAATTACTTTGCGATTGTCTTCGTTTTGTTTTTGTTATTTCTTCAGAGGTTCTTTGTGTTCTTCAAGTGTTTTTCTAATTTTCTTAGATAATTTACTTATTTAATCCAAATTATTAGTCTAGGTACGTTGAATAAGTGTTGGATGAAATTTTGCACCAACAAATAATAATAACAACAACAAGAAGAAAATTTCAGACGACAGTAAGAAATGAAAAACACATAAGTGAACAACGACAAAAAAAGAGGAAAACCAAAAGAAAAATGTCGCCAAAAACTCAACACTACAATAAACGAGAAATTAGTAAAACGACAACAGCCTAAAATTAATTAAAAAAGAAGAAAAAAAAAAGAGCCGTAGCAGAACGAATGAGACATGACCAAAAAGCAAATGAGAATATGGCAAAAACTAAAACGACAACAAAAGTAAAACCGTAAAAAAATCAAATAAAAAAATCAGACTTCCGATAGGGTTAAATCCTCATTCTTTCGTAAAAATTGGGCTCCATAAATTGATTCTACATGGGTCTCATAAATGGAGCTCACTCTATGTAAGAGTTGATATATCCCCAACAGATTATACAACATTTTTCACTTTAGAAACAATGGCAACGTCAAAACGGGAATAACACAACAACAATCATATAAAAAATAACAAAGACACAAATGAGAAAGCGAGAAAAGAATTAGATAGCAATAAATGAAAAAAAAAAAAAAATCTATATCTATCCATACATAAAAACTAAGGGAGAATGGGATTTTTTTTTTTGGATGAATGACCTATTTTTTAATTTTTTTTTCTTTTCTTTTCTTTTCTTCTTAAAGATTTTTTTCCCTTTTTTTCCTCCCTTATCTTTTTTTAATTGCGTCTTTATTTTGATTTTTTTATATACTTTCAAATATATCTCATTTAAATACTTTTTACACAGTTATTTAAGATATATTTTTCTTAATTACCTTGTTAAATTAACTTATTTTCAAATATATTTCTATATAAACATTTTTTGTCTATGATCCTCATAAATTTCAGCTTTATTTGTGAAATATTTTACACACTAATAAAGTGTGCCTAACATTTCGCACAGAAATGTTCCTTTTTTTTTTTTTAAAGATTTGTCTTTTTTTTCAATTTTTTACTTTAGACCTTTTTTCCCGTTTGTCTTTACTTATTTTATTCTTTCTTTTTTTTCTCCTAATAATTTATGTAACCGTTGTTTTAAATGAGTCAAGCACGCGAAGAGCGCGTTTTTAACTAGTAATAATAAACGACAAAAAGTAAAAAACTGAAAACGACGGCCAAAAATTGGAAAGGAGAAGAAGCAACAAAAAATTGAAGAACAATAATAAATGAGAAAACAACAAAACCAAGAACAATAACGAAAAACTTGAACTACGGAAAGAAATAAAACCAAAGAAAAATCTTAAAACGACAAAAATTGAGACGACAAAATAATTTAGAGGGACAAAAATTGGAAAAGCGATAGCAACCTCAAAACGACGAAGCAATTGAAAAAGACGGCAAGAAATAAAACAACAAAAAACAAAAACGACACATACGTGAAGACTGACAGCAAACATAAATGTTTAAGAAACCGTTGATATAAGTAATATATATATATAAATGATACCAAAGGTAGTAGACACTAACTAACTGGACACTAACTCTAATCTCACCTTTTATACTCATTTTCAGTTGTCAATTTTTATTTGATAATTGCTATCTTTTATTATTATGCTGTAATCTTGTAGACAGCTACTAATGGAAGAATAACAATTCAAAATTGATACAAAACATTAATATTAGAGTTAAGTCCCTAACATTTTTCAGAATATAAAAAATTGATATTTAAAAGTTAAAACTGTTTCCTTAGTTTAACGTGAAGAAACCTTATATTGAATTATGTTGTATTTCTAGATCATTTATTTAAATATTTCAAACATTATGATTTGTGCGTCCCAATTATAGTATTTGTTTAATTTGTATTATTTTAAGTAAAGTTTATATTTGCTCATTCGGCACAATTTAAATAAATAAATGTTCGTTTGGCCTTCAATGAAGTGTCCCTAAGCCCGCCATGAAAACCAAATTGCAAGTATATAAGAGCAATTATTTATTACACGTCATACTGGTTAGGTAGTACACCCGTTAAATGAGAATGTATCTTTTAGATATTTTATCTATATTAATTTTCTTTCCTAATAGGTATTTGCATTGATTGTTGAATCAAAAATACTCATTATTCTATCCAATTTTTTTATTTTAATCACTTAACTTTAAATTATTATTTTTATTCCTAAAATTACTGTAATCAAATTTCTCTGGAACGTCTCTTGCTGAACTTTCTTCTTCTTTTTTTAAACTTATAAGTTGCTAACATATATATTTTCATATAAATAAAATAGAGCTACATTTCGTCATTTAAATAAATAAATAAAAAGAGTGCTACGTACACTCATGAGTCACAAATATTGTTCGAGCACAAATATTAATTGGACTGCATTGTGTACACACAAGTACCGCTCAACTCATAGTACCTTGTGTCAATATATTTTTTTGATAACAGTATAGCTCTCTTCTTCTTATTTTAGAAGTATATGTTAGCAACTTAAGTTTAAAAAAAAAAAAAGAAAAAAAATCAGCACGGGACTTTTCAGAGAAATTTGATTACAATATTTTAAAAATAAAAATAATAATTTAAAGTTAAGTGATTAAAATAAAGAAATTGAGTAGAATAATAAGTGCTTTTGACTCAGCAATCAATATAAATATCTATTAGGAAATAGATAAATAAAAGTAAAAAATTGATGTAGATAAAAAGTCTAAATGATACATTCTTATTAAATGAGTGTACTATATAAGTAATATGATGTGGTATTAGTGTATTGAATAATTCCTATAAATAGAGTAATAGGCCATTAATGCTCAGAGCCATCAAATATTTCTGTCTCCTCCACTTTCTCTTCATATCAGTTCTATTTCCGAAGCTCTTGAACCTTTGTTCTTTATTTCTTCAGAGTTTGTGCAAAGGTGCAGAACCATGTATATCAATTTTGTTGTGTTTTTTCTTTCTTCTCCTCTTGCTAGATGTTCAAAGTATTTATAGTAGTCTTATAGTTCAGGTAGTGCACCCTTACAAAGCTCGAGTCTTGAATTTTGTGGGTTAGATTGTCGTGAACCCCATTTCACCTCGACATTGTTTGAAAGAGACGGAATATATTCTTAAAAACAGTCCCAACACGAATCAATTTCAGGCCTGTTTAGTTCATTAATTCGAGTTGATATGTGACTTTATGTGAGAGTTTTTTACTGTAGCAAAAAAGTTAGATGTGACTGTTTTTAGAGTTTTTTATTGTAACAAAACTCGAATTTTAAACTCAAATCGGTGAAATGAAAAGTTATTCGAAAAATCCATGGCTTTCAAGACAATTACTATATACCTCCAAAATTGAGCCATTCAAAAGGACCTACGAAAAGGTATTTGACACTCTAGACCTGATAACCCTTGCAAAGATTATAAGAATAATATGAAACGTTAAAAAAAAAAAAAAATCCATTTGAGCCTTAAGGATGTACACATCCGCATTAGTAAAATAATCGACAAAAAAAAAAAAAAAAAAATCCATTTGAGCCTTAAGGATGTACACATCCGCATTAGTAAAATAATCGAGTTTGAGAAAGAGCTGAGAAGGCCAAGGAATTGAGTTCCAAGGTTATCATTGGGATAGAGCAATACAAGTAGGCCTAAAAATAAAATAAAATAAAAGGAGGTATTTTACAAAGCTCAACAATAAGAATAGATTTGAAGACAAAAACTTTCTGTTTAAAAAAGGAAGGAATGTGTTAGAACAAACACAAAAAGAGAGATGAGAACCCTACAAGTATGGTTGAGGGAGATAACATTAAATTTATTATTATGGTTTGGAAAATTAATATTATTTGGAATTAGACGTCTTAAGTCTATGTTGTTGGGAGCAACAAAATTGTAAAAAAAGAAATCAAGCAAAAACTAACACATAGAGATTCAATTCAATGAGAAACTACGTCATCTTTCAGCCACTGTAGTAGTTCACTATGATAAAAAGAAATGTACAAGAGAAAATCGTACACCCCTCTACTCTTTGCATTATCTAACCTCTCTTTAACCCCATAACACCGTGCCCCTTTATAATGAAAACTAGGAAAACTAAATTTTATAAGTGTAAAATTCTCAAACTATCCTAAATAGGATTTTTGTCTATATGTGAAATCCTCTGCGTAAGGAAAAAACCGTGCACAACGTAACAAATATGGTTGCAATGAACAATGATTCTAGACCAGATAACTATAATCATGTTCTTGATCCATAAAAAGCAGATAGAAGGAATTTGAGAGTGGGAACTTTAATATACTGGCCTTCAAATTTCAAATAAGAAATACTAGATGTAAATATTTGTGTCGCTCAACTCAATTTTTCTATCTTAAATTTCTTGCTTTTAAAACAATGGCCCGATCACAAAGAAAAGTTTAATTTTGTAACATCATATATATTAGTGGCTTAAATTTCATTACTGGTTTTTTTCCCACTTTGTTTTCAGTTGCAGGCAGTGGAACATTCTTTGAACAGTGTCAATCTCAACCATGATGGGGTTCCTGACATACAATCATGCTAATATATGATCCCAAAGTATGTCTCGTATAAGGCGAATTAGGGACAAAGCCAAAAAAAAAAATTAGTCATACGAGTCCAAGGGCGTGACTGAACTAATGAGATGAAAAAAATAAAGAGATGTAGGATTGGAATACAAACTTTTTTATAAAATTTTGAACTAAACTAATAGTGCTATCTCGCGAGACTTACTTTTCTTTCATCTCTTTTTTTTTTTACTTTTTTAATCTATTTATACCTTTTTTTAATTTCTTCCTTTCAATAAATCGCCCCAATAATTGAGTATAATTTGGTTTTAAATGTATAAGTGCAAATATGCAAACTTTTAATTTAGGGTAATTTAATAAATATCATTTGAAAGTGCATGAGTTAGGATTTTTATATTTTATTTTTTATTTATAACCTTTTTAGTTAAATAATTACACTAATAAAAATGTATTATCAAGAATAAAGAGTAAAGATCCAGACTCATAATTCTCAACAGTAAATTTTCCATTTAATCTTTAGTTTATTTATATAATTGAATCCAAAATAATGGGTATAATTTTCGGTCCAAAAGTTGCTCCGCCCCCCACTTTGACATTATGAGGTAGCTGAAATTCGTTAGTTAGTCACAATCTGGCCCACGAATTAGTTTATAGGGTTTACTTAATCCTGAAGCTATTAAACTAACACTAATCATCTGGTCAAGCCAATGTGGTTGTTGGCAAGTAGAATGACAAATCAAGACTACTTTGAACTTAATCTCAAAAAACAAAAAAAAGTGTGATAATTTCCTTGTGCTTTGCTATGAACTTTTTTTTTTTTTAGAAGAACTATGAACTGATTATTATAATATGAAGAATTTTCATTATTGATGTAGTAAGGAATTTCTGGTACCTGAAAAATGAATATTGAAGTATGAATTCCACCAAACTCTTTCTTTAAATTCCTTTTTGTTTCCTGTTTAATTAGTCACGAAATTTGCATATTCATACATCTATAAAAAAAACAAAAAAAAAATCCAATTTTAAAGAACATTTCAGCTAATAAAAAGACACAAAAATAAAGAAAAATAAAAAAGACAGTTATGCATACCAAAATTAACAACCTAGTTCGTTGATTAAAGATGATATTTTTCCACAAAGAGTTGCTCATATTTATCCCTTTACAAGACCTAATCAATGAGCTAAAAGAACGTTGTTAATCCAAATGCAGCTCAAATCGGCACAATGGGCAAACATTACTCTTCTCAAGCCAACGCAAAATGCAACGTTCATGATAAAAGTGCAAACAAGGCAACCGAGAAGCTTCACACTCTAACAAAATCTCTTCTAGACATATCGCACAATATCCTTCAATACTCGCCCTCCTTAACACTCGCGTCGCGGCGCAGGACGACGCGGCGGAAGTTGAGATCTTCTGGATCATGGACGGCTGGGCGTGGAAAGGAACCAGCATGTGAGAAAGCATGCCGGATATGGTCGACCATGAAGTGGCGTTATCTATGAGAACTTGTCTTTGAGCCATGAACTGGAAATTTCTCCTGTGAAGGCTCGTAAAGATTGACGGATCGGCATCGTCTACCGTGACGTATGTCGCGAAAACATCGATCAAGAACTCGGGGTTTGCCGAGGTTGAAGTACTATTAGTACTTTGATCTGTTCTGAGGTTTTGATATGGTTGCCAGCCCCATACCTTGCAACTGTAAATGGACATGTTCTGAGAAGGAATAAGGATGAAATAGAAGAGAGATGAGAAATGTTTGATTCGAGAGGACGCTTGTTAAATAGTATTTGGTGTTTTTAGTTTTGGTGAGTTGTATTTGATTTGTAGAGTACTGGGGAAGAAACAGGATCGGCTTCTAAACAGACTTTTGGATTAGGTGTTTGCTTGGAATTTAAGGTTAACAAGTTGTTATGTTGGCGGTCGTTATGACTCTGCCCTCGTCACGCTTCAAGATGTGTGATGATTTATATCTTTTAGTATTTTTCAATATTCTTCTTTTCATTTACATATATATATATATATATATATACATTCTCTTATTTAAGAGAAAAAGAAAATAGTAGTCAAATAAATTTTTAGCTTTTCTAATTTTTTTAATATCAATTGAAGTCACAAGTCGTAAAAATAAAAAAGTAGGTCTCATTCTCTTGTGGGGCCCACGTGGGACCACTCCTATGTCTCGCAGAGTTGTGGCTCCACGAACTGCATTGCAATACTCGTTTTACTTCAGTAATTCTCTCTATCAAAAAGCAAGTTGAACTAAAGATGAAGGGGCTTTTCATGCCACTGGATAAAACGTTGGGCTTGGTCTTAGGAAAAGGCCATGTATAAAAACGTTAGAAGTAATTAAAATGTAATAATATCGAAGCTATTTTTAGAAATATCGATTATTATACAATATTACAAAAATACTAAATTTATTTGTATAGGACATACTTTTTTCCTGTGTTACTCTTATTGGGTATTTTAGGCTTGTTCTTTATATGGTTAGCTGTTTTTTTAGTCTGATTTTTCCTGGTCATAATTTTGATATTTACCTTCTGTTTTTTTAACTTTATTTGTTTGTTTTTTATTAATCAATCATTATGATTTTATGTTGATTTGGTTTTTTTTTTTTCACGGGTTATTGTTTTCCCCCCTTCTTTCATTTTTGAATTCATTCGTGTGTGTGCCTTTTTTTCTACGATTTTTTCATTGCTAGCTCACGTTCTCTGATTCTCTAGGAGCCATCGTCTGTAGGTTGTTGTATTTTAGGCTTGTTCTTTATATGGTTAGCTGTTTTTTTAGTCTGATTTTTCCTGGTCATAATTTTGATATTTACCTTCTGTTTTTTAACTTTATTTGTTTGTTTTTTATTAATCAATCATTATGATTTTATGTTGATTTGGTTTTTTTTTTCCACGGGTTATTGTTTTCCCCCCTGCATTCATTTTTGAATTCATTCGTGTGTGTGCCTTTTTTTTCTACGATTTTGTCATTGCTAGCTCACGTTCTTTGATTGACGCTAATCGTTGGGGAGAGGAGCCATCGTCTATAGGTTGTTGTCTTGTTGATCGTTGATTGATGTTCATCATTTGGTTGCTCCGTTCTTTGATTTGCTACCCCTTTTGGATTTCTTTTTTTTTTTTTTTTGATAATGCTTTTGGATTTCTTTGTTGCTCATCGGCCGGGGGTGCACAAGTTGTGGTTTATTTTGTGGGAGTTTCTCCCGTAGAACTAGAAAAATAAAATCACAGTAGTTTTATTTTTTTCAACTATTTTCAGCCATAAAATATGTATTAAAAACTGTATATTTTCTATACATTTTTTAATCTCATTTAATTTTGACCAGATGCAACCGGACAGAAAACTGATCCTATTGGTAGGATGTTTTTTTTTTTTTTTGATAATGCTTTTGGATTTCTTTGTTGCTCATCGGCCGGGGGTGCACAAGTTGTGGTTTATTTTGTGGGAGTTTATCCCGTAGAATTAGAAAAATAAAATCACGGTAGTTTTATTTTTTTCAACTATTTTCAGCCATAAAATATGTATTAAAAATTGTATATTTTCTATACATTTTTTAATCTCATTTAATTTTGACCAGATGCAACCGGACAGAAAACTGATCCTATCGGTAGGATGACGTACCGAAGACAATCTCTTATTTTGTTGCTCATCCTTTTGATTTTCCCAGCTTGTGTTTACGTTACTCTATTTCTTTGTTATATATTCTTTTGATAATGATTTCATCATTAAAATAATGAAATTACTTATTCGTTGTATCTTATATATTCTCATGTTTCGTATATAATTTAATATTCGGTGTTCATTTTCATAATGATGCATGATTTTCATTTGACAGAGTTTATATTCTTTTTTTGGCGCAATGGAGGCAGATAATGGTATCATACCCTTGGATGTTGTGACCCAATCTTTTTTGAATTATGTTGTGACTGATTTTCATTTGATTGATTTGTTTTGTAATTTTCTTTCATTATGGTCTAATCATTATTTTAGAGAAAATAATTTTTTCCGTTAATATTTTCTTACTAGGTTTTATGTTTCTTCTTTTTTAAGATTTTTTCTTTGGTATGATCATATTTCTTCTTTATTGTATTATTTTTTGATGATTTTTCATGAATAATATTACGTATTGTTTTGCTTTTTATTTTCATTTTGATTTAATCATTATTTTAGTGAAAATACTTATTCGTTATGTACATATTTTCTAGTTAGGTTTTATGTGTTTTCTTTATTAGAATTTTTCTTTCATTATGTATGATCATGGTTCTTCTTTATTATAATCTTTTTTTTTATGATTTTCCGTGTTGATATTACTTATTGCTTTGCTTTTCATTTTCATTATGGTTGATCATTATTTTCGTGAGAAGAACTTTTAAGGCTAGTTTTAGAGCATATGTAGTGGGTGCAGAGTTTTAGAGTTTTTTTGGCAAAATAAAAGAGCCACCATTTTTAAGATTCGGTACAAAAGAAAATTAGTGAACTCATTTTTTAAATGCATTGTTTTAAGATTATTACTCTTTACTCTTGATTAATACTATTTTCACTGATATAGTTATTTGACTAAAGGACATTAATTAGAGAAAGGGATAAAAATCTAAAACTCATCCGTTCTAAGGAGTACTTGTCTCATTTTCTCTATCAACAATGATTGAATGCTACAATTAGCCTCAATTGGTTTTCATGACAAAAGTATTTTGTATATACAAAATAGTTGAATTTACTCTTAGAGTGCATGACTCTAAATTTTTATTTTTCACTCTTGATTAATACTCTTTTAACTAATATAGTTATTTAACTAAGAATGGTATTAATCAAAAGTACTCATGTATTTGTCTCATTTTCTAAGGCATTTAAAGAATTTATGCATACGCTCCATTTTTAAAAAAAAAGAAATGTGTCCACTATTGATAAAAATAATGAAAAAACAAAGTATATGGAAGAATATGAAATGTGTCCATTCAACAAGTTTCATGTGGTTCAGTTTACTACATTCCTCGCTCGGGGAATTCAATAGCCCACATGTTATCTGCTTTTACTTTTTCTAATAGTTCGGATATGGTTTAGCTTGATACTAATCTCAGATTTATCAGTTATTTTGTACATGTTGATTTAGCTGTTTTTTAATTAATACCAGCCGGTTTTTCTTTAAAAAAAATTTAAAAAAAAAAGAGAGGGAGAAAATTTTTTTCCTAAAAAAAAGAGAGGAAAAAATAATAACTTATCGTAATAAATAATCCAAGTCATTATTAAGGGAAAAATATCTAAGTGCGTAGGAATTTTAGTTGAGCCTTTTACATTAACATAATTGCATTAAAAAGTAAACGTTTTTTTTTTTTTTCAAAATATTTCATAAATAGTATTGGTTTTGAATTTTTTTTTTTTTTTGTGTGAGTGTCATTGTCACATTAGTTTAATATACACAATAAAACTAGTATTATTTATGAAATATTTAAAATAATAAGAAAATATAATTTTTGCAATTACTTACATGTGATTCTTGTGTTATAGAAACTAGTGTAATTACAAAATATGGTTTCTGTCATTCTGTGCGTTGCGATTCTTTTTGTTGTAATCACTTACGCGAGACGGACACAAAATACGATTTTTTGTTGAATTTTTTACGCTACACAAAAAAAAAAAAAAGATTAATTTCAAAAATTCTCCGTGAACTATACTCCTTGTAACATTGTGTCTCTCAAATTTTAAAATGTAACATCCGCTCTCTCCGAATTTTATTCTGTTAAGGGAAAAATATCTAAGTGCGTAGGAATTTTAGTTGAGCCTTTTACATTAACATAATTGCATTAAAAAGTAAACGTTTTTTTTTTTTTTTCAAAAAATTTCATAAATAGTATTGGTTTTGAATTTTTTTTTTTTTTTGTGTGAGTGTCATTGTCACATTAGTTTAATATACACAATAAAACTAGTATTATTTATGAAATATTTAAAATAATAAGAAAATATAATTTTTGCAATTACTTACATGTGATTCTTGTGTTATAGAAACTAGTGTAATTACAAAATATGGTTTCTGTCATTCTGTGCGTTGCGATTCTTTTTGTTGTAATCACTTACGCGAGACGGACACAAAATACGATTTTTTGTTGAATTTTTTACGCTACACAAAAAAAAAAAAAGATTAATTTCAAAAATTCTCCGTGAACTATACTCCTTGTAACATTGTGTCTCCCAAATTTTAAAATGTAACATCCACTCTCTCCGAATTTTGTTCTGTTAACAAGTTTTCCTCTTATGTTACAATGAGTGACGGAATTACCACGTGTCACTTATTTAGTGAGAATTAAAAGTATAATTACGCTTATACTCTCCTAATCAGATAATTTATCTTTTTTATTGAAAAATTCATCATCTTCTCTGTGAGAAACATCATTAGCTTCAACCCAAATTCATAAATTTTAGATTTTCCACCAACAGAAAGGCATCAAAAATATCATCAAAGCATTACAAAAACACAAAAATCACATCTCCACATGTCCAGCACGACCAAGATCTCGCTGTCGTACTTGTCGCGACACTACAAGGGCATACCGGACTTGAATCTCTCCATCCGGACCATCACCAACCTGCTTGAATCTCTATATTGTCTTGGAGCCGTAAAGGAGATCTCCTTCGCGTGTCCATCATGGGCCCACGACCAAGATCTCGTTGTTGTTCTCATCCCGCGCTACAAGGCCACATGTCAAATAGGCGCTTCAAGGCTCTAGCTCCTTCACGACGAAATCTCTTCTTTCTTTGTCCACTCCAACAATGTTTGGGCAGAGAAGCATGGGGAAGGAAGATCAATCTCTCATCGCCGAGAACCTTGCAGATCTTGTGCCATTGACAAAAGAGGTGCCAACAAGAAAGAGAAGAGGAAAACATGACGATTGCACGGCAAGATATGTGGAGATGTGATTTTACATTGAATACAACCAATACAGAGGAGAGATGATAAGTGAGAGATTACAAAAAGAAAGCTAAAAAGAACTCAAAAACATAAGCAAAACTGAATAAATAAAAGCTAGAAACATAATAGAGGCGAATGGCAGGGAGGAAAGACGAAGACATGGTATTTTATGATAATACATTTATCAAATGGGTCATATACGTGATACGTGGCGAATTCCGTCACTCATTGTAACAGAAGGAAAAAACTTGTTAACGGAACAAAGTTCGGGGGGAGCGGATATTACGTTTTAAAATTCAGAGGACAAAGTGTTACAATGGTCATAGTTAAGGGGAATTTTTGAAATTAATAAAAAAAAATCAAAACCAGAGTTATTTATGAAATATTTTCTAATTAGCGTTATAAAACAAAACGTAACCCTTTTGGTTACAAAGTAGCTGGTGAACCTCTTGATATGTTATTGAGTTCAAGGAGACATTGGCCAAGTGGTGGTGTGAAAGCATTTAAGGCAGCCTCTTGGTATAGGGTTTTTTTTTTTTTTTTGGCAATCCTTTGTATAGGGATTTAGATTGATCAAAGAGAGTTGTCCACTGTCCACGATGAGAGAGTGGATGATGATCACCAAATATGGTTGGTGGAAAGTGGAAAGATGATTGGATTCGGTACAACTCATGAAGATTAGCGTTTACATTTATAAAAAGAGAAAGAAAAAGAAAAAATAATGGAAGGAAAAAAAAAGGAAAAACTTGGGCAGAGTTTAGTCTTAATGGTACAGTCCAACTCAGATTATAATAGTGTTTACATTTATAAAAAGCAATCTGGAACTAAAAAAAAAAAATACTCACAAGCAAAACTCTCATTTTTAACCGTTAAATTAATATTTTTACGGTCATATTTATGTTAGTCCGTATTAAAAATTTTCATCACGCTACATAAAACTGTTAATGATGCAGATCTAATATTAAAAAAATTAATTCAACGGTTAAATGTGGAGGTTCCATTGGTGGAAGTTTTTTTGGGGTCTCAGAAAAAAGAAAAAAAAAAAGAAAAAAAAGAAAAAAATCTAAAAAGTACCTCCTCATGTTTAGGTAAATCTAATATTTACCCTTGAGCTTTTCATAATCTAAAAAATATCCCTTATGTTTTTAAATTATCCCAAACTTATATCCTAAGTTTTTCAAAAGAAGTAAAATATAACCCTTTAAGTAGTCAAATTGTTGAAAATAACATAAATAACCTTTATGATCAATATTTAAACATTATCTTAAAAACTAATAACTAAGAAACTAAATTTAAAGAAAAAAGGTAAATTTTCAACAAAATAAATTCTATATTTTTGAAAAAATTTAAAATTTAACGGATTAAATTGGTCTAACTCCACACAGAATCTCGCGCATTCGTCATATAAACACAACAGTTAGATTTGGAATTTTATCAAATCAGTCTTGTCCCTACACTTAATATTGCTCTGCAGTCAACGTTGGCTCTTTTATTTTCTTCATTTTATTTTGTTTTAAAACTTATGTTTTAAAAGTTTTACATGATTAATGTCTATAATGATATATAAATAGTACTTATTGAGGTTATTTTTAGTATTTCTAAAATGTTGATCAATTAAAGGGCTATTTTTTTACTCTTTAGAAAAACATAAGGAATAATTTTAGAATAATCTAAAAACTTAATGGATACTTTTTAAATTATCAAAAACATACAGGTAAATGTTGGATTAGCTAAAACTTAAGGGGTAGCTTTTGAATTTTAAAAAAGGAAAAACTTGTGCAGAGTTTGAGTTTTGTGGTACAATACAACTAGGGTCGGCAATATGGGCCACGACACGACTAAAAAATGACACGAATTTTGCGGGTTAGGGTTGAGAAAAAAGAGGTTCGGGTCAGAATTGGGTCAACCTGAAATTGACACGAAAAATACGGGTCAATTTCGGGTTGGACCCGCCTAACCCGAACACGACACGAAACTCGTAAAAAACTAAAAAATACATATATTTTTCATTTCATATTTTAAATTTTATTATGAACTTGTGATATCATGATAGTTATACTCAAAATCTTATATTATTATTTGCTTAATTTCAATGGATGTTATTGTAATTTAGTGTGTTATGAATTTTAAGTTATTTTTAATATGTAAAAAACTAAATAAAAGTATACAATTTTCGTGTCAATTTCGGGTTCACGGGTCAATTTCGTGTCACGGGTCATTTTCGGGTCGTGTCGTGTCAGCTCGTAAAGTGGTCGTGTCGTGTTCGTGTTGCGGTTTTTAAAAAATTTCATATCACGGGTCGTGTTCGGGTTGACTGAAAATTTAAAAAAAATGATCAAAACACGACACGAACACGACACGTGACACGAATTGCCACCCCTAAATACAACTCACAGAGAGTATTGTGTACTTCTAAATTGGATATTTTTCTTTTTTGGTTCTACGTCAAGTTTTTTTGTTATTATTATAATTTTTAAAAAAATGGGAATCTATTAAAAACGTTTTACAATCTGACTAAAAAAATTTTATTCTCTGCAGAAATTTCAGCAATCTTAAGACGATTAGAAAAATTCATAATTTTGTCTATGGGTCTACGTTTTTATGAACTACATGTCAAATCAAAGCTCAAAACATCTATTTTAAGTTTAAAAACTTTTACGGCAAAAACACTCTAAAAATTACAGTTTTCTAATTCAATTAATGCAGCCCAGAAAATTATATTTTTCTCCCATACCAACTAACAAGCACATAATATGCAAATGTCAAAAAACTATAAAATCAATTTTTCTGAAGTTTTTTTTATAACATAGGCATTTTAACTTTAGTAAGCCATAAAAATTAAAATCTCCCAAAACTGTGTTCAAGTTCCAAATCAATCGAAATTACAAAAGTAGGTCTCAATATAAAAACTTTGACAAATGGGCAAATTTGACCTCTGTTATGATTTAGTAAGTAACACGAAAAATTAGGAAACCATTGTCAAATCAAAGTAGACTCACAGTGCTATCTTTAAAGCTATTACATGCAAGGTTTCATTTTTATTAACTCATCAAAATCAGCCCCTGATCCAGGTTAAAATTTTCGTTAGGAAATTAACAAATTTTTACGCGAACTTAAAAATTCATAACTAATTCTATAAAAATCATTTTTCAGGTGATTATTGAACTCACAGAAAGCTTAGGAGGTATCTTTTAAAGAAAAAATTAATATCTAAGACAAAGCAGTATGGAAAACATTCCAAAAAACTGAAACTTTCGAGTGCGTTTAGAATTGGTTTTAAAATTATTTTATTTTTAATAAAAAGTAAAAAAAAGATTATTTTGAGAATTATTCTGGAACCAATTCTGAAATTGCGTTTAGTTAGTTTTTCAAGAGACTGTTTTGAGAATAATACAAAAATGATATCGTGTTTATTAATTAATATATTATAATATTATTGATAAATACTAAAAAATAAAAATAAAAAAGTGAAAACAACTTTTTAACTTTTTCTAATTCTTTTACAAAAATTATTTTTACTGTTTTCGTTTTCAAAACATTTACTAAACAAACATCGTTTTATTTTCATTTTCATTTTTTACTTCTCAAAATATATGAAAATCATTTTTAAAAACAATTACAAACACGCACTTAAAGTTTGAAAGAGGGCTCATTCATATTTATTTCGGCAAACACATAGGATGCAATTAACCAAACCAGAAAACATCCTTAATGCTCATAAAAAATCACAGCAGATAATCAAACTAATCAATCAAACTCTGTCCTGTAGATTTTTTAGGGGTTGAGGATTCTCACCCTTAAATAAATAACGATGTTTGGCTTTGTTTGCCGATGAACTCATAACTCAGGGTAGGAAAATCGTTTTTGACTTGATTGATGGATTTAGTGGTTTTAGAAAACATGAAAAAATCATTCAAAACCTAAGTTATAATCCAAACATAAAATGAAATCAAGCAAAGAGCGAGTTTTAGTGAGAAAACTTACCAAGACGGATTACAAGAACTCTTATTCTCATATTAGTTTTGAACTCAATTTTTGAGAGGTTTCTAGGGCTTGAAAATCATCTTCAACTCTAAGAAATTGAAGGGATTGTTAGTTTTATGCGTTGGGGAAAAGATTTTTAGAGAAAAATTGGTGTTTTGAGAAATTTTTTGTTGGGTTCAATAAGTTCTTTTAAGAGTTCCGGGTTTGTTTTATTTTTCTCAAAAATAGAGAAAGAGAGTGTGTGAGAATGAAAAAGAGTGAGTGGTGAAATTTTAAAGTATCGACGAGTTCTCTCACTTTTTTTCTTTAATTAAATTTTAAAATAAGCTAATTTTTTATTGGTGGTGTTATGTCACCCAATCAGAAAACTATTTGATAGCTTATCAACTTTTTTATTTTGATCCATATATGTTTAAAATTGTGCTTCGGCCTCATACTTCAGTTTGGTAAAAACTATAAATTTTAGTCCCATAATGAAATTTTGTGAAAATTCTCTTTTTGATTAATTTTAACGCTCGGATCAAAATTTTGATGTTAAAAAGTTCATCTAGAATTTTTTTTTTTATGAATTTACTCCAAATATTTAACTATCACGAGAATATATCTACGAACGACGCGTTTAATGGATCGAATATGAATCAATGACATATATTCATGAACAACATGTTCAACGAATCACATGTGAATTAAAGAGATTAAATATCGTTAGAATTATCAAATTAATCTCTAGAATTATCAAAAAATTCATATATTACACAAAAACCATGAGAATTACCAAAAATTAATTATAAAAATTAAAATATAACCGTTAAATCTAATTAAAATTATATAAAATTAAAAAATATGTTAAATAATATAATTTTACGGTTGAAAATAATAAAATTTTTGACGGTTTATATTTTCAGACCTATCAGACAGGCTCTATTTTTTAAAGCCTAAAAAGATCTTTTGTTGCCCCGTGTGTAAAATTGGAATCAGATCAGATTTGATTTTTCTGACGGAAACCCCGTAAAAGTCAAGCCAAAGAAAATGAAAAACAAAAAGGAAAAATGAAAAACCATGTCCCACACTGAAATAATTACATGAAATAAGACATAAATAAAAGTTCCCGGAACTTTTGAAAAAAAAAAAAAAAAAGTGCTTTCGGTAAACCAGTTTAGGGTGAAAAACACGAGGAAATATCATGAAGAGGGAAAAAGAAAAAAAAAAAGAATATAGAAATCATTACCCAGGAGCAAATCACTACTGTATTACTATATATAACATATAAATGCACACCATCAGTTCTGAGATACCCAGTATCAAAACCAGAGAGCTGAGAAGAGAGAGAGAGAGAGAGCTTAAGAAGAAGAAAAATGGCGATTCCGATCCCAAGCAGGCAATTATTCATCGACGGTCAGTGGACGGAGCCAGTTCTGAAGAAGCGCATCGCCGTCATCAACCCCGCCACTGAAGAAATCATCGGTCTCTCTCTCTCTCTCTCTCTCTCTCTCTGCAATCTTACTAAATTTGTTTTCATCGTCAATGAAAACTTTCTGCTTTTTCTCCGACTGAATTAGTGGTGGATATCTTCTACTTGCTTAGTATCGCTACAGTTGTCTTTCTCTGTATTCATTTTTCATAGCAACCAAACAGGTCTGGACTGTCTGAATATGGAGATCCATTGATCCAACGTATTACCTTACATTTTCTTTTTGAATTTGCTCAACTTGAGCTGAAAATAGTGGACCTGACTTTTGGCTTTCTAGATTCAATTTTAATCAATTGAAGGCTTTTTTTTGGGTGGAATGTGGTTTAGGCGACGTTCCGGCGGCTACTTCGGAAGATGTGGAGCTCGCGGTGGCCGCTGCTCGGAGAGCCCTTGCGAGGAAGACCGATTGG
This sequence comes from Morus notabilis, assembly GCF_000414095.1. Taxonomy (NCBI): domain Eukaryota; kingdom Viridiplantae; phylum Streptophyta; class Magnoliopsida; order Rosales; family Moraceae; genus Morus; species Morus notabilis. The sequence goes on along the minus strand of NW_010367902.1, from coordinate 108,407 downwards.
GCTTCGGCATCTGGGACTGTTCGTGCCAAGTACCTACGCGCTATTGCTGCTAAGGTAGTGTGTTATATATTTTTCTTGTTTTGTTATAGGCAAAAAATATGGTTTAGTAGTTGAATTAGAGAGCATAATCATCTCATGTCAGCTGTGATGAATTCTTGTTTTGGTTGTAGTTTATTGTAAATTGAATATGGATGAAGTCTCCAAGGAAGTTGATGATATTGGCTGTCACGTATCAGATTATACAAGTTTTTAAGGAGAATGTTGCTGGTTATTTTATTGATATGTTGATTTCCCGTTATTTGGCCTTTCAGAGTTGAATGGGACTGTTAAACGTGATCACTTTTTTTTTTTTTTTTTGGACAGATAACGGAGAGAAAAGAAGTGCTAGCTAAACTTGAAGCAATTGATTGTGGAAAGCCATTGGACGAAGCGGCATGGGACATTGTATGGAGAACATGATACCCGAGTTTTAACTATTTCCCCCTTTTTTTTTTCGTATACTAATTCTGCCTTGAACATATCTTGTCAATGAAGTGGAATTCCCTTTTTAGGATAAAAGGTCTTTTTCAGAGGTTGAACAACAAGGATATTGTATGAAATTCTGCCTTACATGGTTATTTTTATTATCTAGGATGATGTTGCTGGGTGTTTTGAGTACTATGCGGAACTTGCTGAAGGTTTGGATGCAAAGCAGAAAGCTCCTGTATCTCTTCCTATGGAGACATTCAAAAGTTATGTTCTTAAGGAGCCTATTGGGGTTGTTGGGTTGATCACGCCATGGTAATTGCAGATCAATGGTTTATAACTTGGTTTGTGATGATAATTGTTAGCGATATCCATTTAATCTTAGGATATTGTATCAAGTGCATCAAATAATAATTCTAATGATGGCATATTACTGACTGAAGTGCCTATATTTTATGTTAAAGGAACTACCCTCTCTTGATGGCTACATGGAAAGTAGCTCCTGCCTTGGCTGCTGGATGTGCTGCGATTCTAAAGCCATCTGAATTGTCGTCTATGTATGTTCTTGTTAACATTTCTGAACTTGCTTTTAGAAAAAAAAAAAAAAAAAAAAAAAAGGTTTGCAATTTTCATGCCTTTCACCATGTTTTCAATACCAGAACTTGTTTGGAGCTAGCTGATGTTTGTCAGGAGGTTGGCCTCCCTCCCGGTGTCCTTAATATTCTGACCGGATTGGGGCCTGAAGCCGGAGCACCTTTGGCATCTCATCCTCATGTTGATAAGGTTCTCCTATCCTTTCAACTTTATCACCGGAAATTTTACTAAGCTAAATCATGTCAGTAAAATATAGAAACTATTTTTATGACATATATGGTAATATAACAAAAACACTTTGTTGATTGTGGTGAAAATCTATCATGTTCTTGGTATCTGATGAAAATTTTCACAGATTGCCTTCACTGGAAGCACTGCTACTGGTAGCAAGATTATGACTACCGCAGCTCAATCAGTCAAAGTATGCTAAAGAATTAGAATCTGATTGTTGACCTTCTATATTTGTGGAATTTCATGGCTCTTCCTAAATCTAATGTATGATTTCTTGATAGCCTGTTTCACTTGAGCTTGGTGGAAAAAGCCCCATTGTCGTCTTTGAGGATGTTGACCTTGACAAGGGTTAGTACCTTCTGAAGCACAAGTTAAAGCTTTGACTGTATTTTTCTTGGGTGGTTGGCCTTGATTTTTGCATGCAAAATTGATCAAATTTTGAAATGCTCTGGTGATAGAAGTGTGATTAATTCACTCCTATTATGTGATTCATCCAGCTGCTGAGTGGACCGTCTTTGGTTGCTTTTGGACAAATGGTCAGATTTGCAGTGCAACATCCCGTCTTCTAGTGCATGTAAGTATATGGGAAAAATTTTATATCCTGTTCCGTATAATATATTTTGCTCCACTACTTGTGAACGCATCTTTTGGAACATAGCTATGACTTGTGATTTGAAACATCTCGACTTATGCGTGCTTAAATTTGAAATCGTCTTTGCAAGATGAAATTAATGACTGTATGCATGTTGTTACCACAATTGTGTGTGTGTAGCACTTGAAACCTATATGTGTTTTCTAGAATCCTCCCCATTTTTTTTTTCTGAGCAGGAACGACTTTGTTTTTATTTGCAGGAAAGCATCGCAGCAGAATTTTTGGACAAGCTTGTAAAATGGATAAAGAACATAAGGATCTCAGATCCTCTGGAAGAGGGTTGCCGGCTTGGCCCTGTTGTTAGTAGAGGGCAGGTGCTAAACCATAAAATAAATTTCTTCCTTTTTTTGAATCTCTAATAAATTCTTCCTTAATTTACCAGTTGCTTGACTTTTTCCGTATTTGGATACACACTTAAAACGTGGAATTTTGTTTACTATTGTGGGATTCAAAATGGATTGCCATCTCATTTTCAGTTTTCAATTAAAATAATAGTTTCTGGGGAAGAATGATGACTCATTGCAATCTCTCATACTAAAACTTTGCCATAATCTGGTTGCCGTTCAGGAAATAGTTAAAAATCAGACTTCTTGTAGTATGTACTAGTTCAAAAGTTTAAGAAAGAAAAATGATACTCATCACCAGTGGCGATGATTACCACAGCTAATAGGGTATGCCCTATGGGTCCCATCTGTAAGACACAGCCTTCATGTCTTGTAGTGATCATCGCTGGTGGTGATGGGTGATGGATGTTGGATAGAGACCATCTTTTAAACAAACATGTTTCAAGATAATGTTGGTGTGTCATCTAATATTTTGTTCCTCTGTTTCAGTATGAGAAAGTCTTGAAGTTCATCTCAACTGCTAGAGATGAAGGTGCAAAAATTCTGTGCGGCGGTGCCCGTCCCGAAGTATAATCTCTTCTGCATGACCTTTTCTCCCCTCTTTTTCCTTTTTCTGTTTTTATGTATAAATCAAAAATCCTTTTTTTAAGTTATTTAAATATCAGGGCCGTAAGTTATCACTTTACATGAATCTATAAATTGCAGCATCTAAAGAAAGGGTTCTTCATAGAACCAACCATTATTACTGATGTCACCACCTCCATGCAAATTTGGAGAGAGGAAGTTTTTGGACCTGTTCTGTGTGTTAAAACATTTTCCACTGAAGATGAAGCCATCGAATTAGCAAATGATACACAGTAAGAATTATTTATTATTTCATTTATACTTTCTTTACTGGCAAAAACATCCCTTAGTTCATTTTGTACTTGTAATGGTTATATCTTTTTTTTTTTTTTTATAGTAATGATTATATCTTTTTGATGGTGAAGTGATTTAGAAGACTTCAAATTGACATTTTGTTTATCTTTTACAGCTACGGCTTAGGTGCTGCTGTAATTTCAAATGATCTAGAAAGATGTGAGCGCTTCACTAAGGTGAGACTTCTTTGTACTTCAAGTTACAATAGATTATCCTGTGTAATTCGGGTGCTTAATATGTGCTTACTTTTTGCTATCTACAGGCTTTCCAGGCAGGAATAGTTTGGGTCAATTGCTCACAGCCATGCTTCTGCCAGGCTCCATGGGGAGGCAACAAACGAAGCGGTTTTGGGCGTGAACTAGGAGAATGGTATAACCTTCATATCCCATCTTAGAAATAAATAATGGTTTCTGATAAGGAATATAACATCTCCCCTCGTTTAGCTTATCTAGTAAAAAGATATATTCTACCAAACAGCTACACATGAAATACATAAATCTGATGGAGAACTCTATGATATTATCCTTCTTGTGGGGAGACAATTGTATTAAATGTTTTGTTGCATTTTTCCATGACGGTGAAATGTTGTTCTTGTCATTGCTCGAATTTTCCTTTTATTTTTAACAGGGGACTTGACAACTACTTGAGCGTGAAGCAGGTTACCCAGTACATCTCTGATGAACCTTGGGGTTGGTACAAGTCTCCTTCCAAGCTGTGAAAGCTTTTCCTTGAATAAAACAGAGGATATATCATGTTCCAAGTTGCGCGAAATAAATCGAGAGGATTGCTCCACCTTTTCAATGACGGAATGCGAGAAATACTCTTCTAATGTAGCTGTAGCTGAACTAGTGAGTTGATTCTGTTAGTGTTCATGTCTTATCATGTTTGTGCATCAGTCTGAGTTTCTTTTATATTGTTCAAAACGCATTTTGGGTGATCTCTAGATTGTAAATCCAATTATACGAAATAATGCATCGGGGTTTACTTGATTCTTATAGTGTTCTTGTTGTGTTCTGTTTTGGGTAATTGAAGGCAGGAATTTGGCTGTGACCACCACCCACAAAATATATATATATATTTATGTAATCTGCAGTGATTTTCTGAGTGAATCTTATATTATCGGCTAACTTAAAGTTTAAGATTATGACTTAAAATAGTACTCACATGTCTTGCATTTAGAGTTCAGAGATGTAAAAATGAAGGAAGACTCATACTTGCACTACAAGTCACTGTAAACTAGACAGACAATTGTGGGATTCCTATCATGCGGAGTTTTTTTTTTGTTTTTTTATTTTTTTATTTTTTTAACTATTCAATACAGTGTGAGGCCTATAGCTCTCATTTTATACAAGAAATGGAACCATCCGGTCCAAGCACCACTTGAAGCAGCTCAACTAGCAAAGGTAAACAAACTGCCCATCATGCAGTTATTTGAACCGTTACAAAGTTTCACAAACTATGAATGGTTGCTCCCCTTGCTCAATTGCAAAAAGGGAACTACAATTCAACTGATTAATCATTATCAAAATAGGATAGGCGCGTTTGAAATTTATGATTTTATTTTCTATATGAAAATAAAAATGAAAACGTTTTTAATCTCAGACAGAAATCATTTTTAAAAATGTATTTGATAGTTTTATCAAATGATTATTTTCAGTATATAAAACCCATTAATATATATATATCTCCCTTTGTTTGAAAGATGAGAAAACGAAAACAAAAAATGAAAAACGATTAAAAGTCATTTTTTATTTCTCTCATTTTACATTAAACTAAAAAATTATTTTTATTTCTGTTTTTTGTATTTATTGCGTCAAACGCCATTTCAAAAACGTTTTCATTTTTTTCTCAAAAAACATAAAAAATAAAAACAGGATCAATTCTCAACACGGCCGATATGATTCTTCATTCTTGGTTTCAATATTTTCAACTGTATTTGCTTGAAACTGTGCGATTTCCAAAAATAACATATCTTCTCTTATTAAGATTGTATTAATATACAGTACTTTGCAACTAACATTTCAAATATATAGCAGCTGCAAGCTGGATTTGGTGCGAGTAGTTTGGAAATTTGATTCTTGTTGATGTAACTTTGGCCTTTTCTCACTTTTTGCTTTTTCCTAAAGGTATTTGCTTACCGAGAGTGGAAATAAATGTCACTTGTGATTTTGATAAAATTTAAGGATTAAAAAAATAGAAAATATTAATATTTTTAAAATAGAAAAAAACCAAAAAAAACTTTCTAATAGTACATCTACTATTCAACCTTTTACCTTATCCTTTCTGAAGTTATCAATCAATTGGCCAAAAAATAATAATAATAATAATAAGTGTGAGACCCGTAATCAACTTGACCTCGCGATTTTTCAAAAAATAAATAAAAATAAAAAAGTAGTGGCTTCGTGACATCTGCCTAACTCTTATGCAGTTGGATTTGGGGAAGGGCAAGACTTTATTATAGGTCCTTCTCTAGTTAAAAATTAGAAACAGATGGAAGAATTCTCAAGAATCAAGATAGACACAGAGAAAAAAAAAAAAAAAAAAAAAAAAAAAAAAAAAAAAAAAAAAAAAAACAAATATCTCTACATTGTGTAGCTTAGAATTTCCTTCCATTGTCAGAATATTAGGTTATACCTATAGTTAATGGTATAGAGATGATACGCATTAGGTAGGGTGGTGGACAGTACAGGGGACCAGCAATTTGCTAACTAAAGTGCAGATAAGTGAGACTTAACAATTTCAATATGTCATAAATACAAAATAATCCGATGAGGCCGTGAAACCCATCACTCACATAGTGATGGGAGTTATACGTGGGCACCACCATTATTCACATCATAGTAAAGTGGTTTGACAAGTTATAAAAAAAAAGGAAAATATGGAGAATTCATTTTTAAGAGAACTTGAGTCTAGATTTTTATCTTTTACTCTTTATAAATATCTTTTTATTAGTGTAATTTTTTTGACTAAAAAAATTATGAATCACGAATAAATAGTAAAAATCTTGACACGTGCACTTTTAATTGATATTTGTTAAGATTACAAAAAAAAAAAAAAAAAAAAGAGTTTTCCCTGTTATGTTTGTAATTTTATGTGAATCTGTGTACTACAACATAACTTCCAATAACATATGTGAAAGCTTTGTAATATGTTTGTTATTATTCATGGTATAATTATCTCCCTGGTTCAGTGCATAACCATAAAACATGCATTAGTAGATTTTGAAAATTATGCCAATAGAAAAGTATTTTGAAGGTTTCTTGTCTCTATAATATGAACTTTTTCCCCCTTGTTGGTTTTTCCCCCCATTTTAATATGGTATTCTTGGAACAATTTTTCCAGATTTCTGATCTCTATATGACCTTGACAGGTTTATGCCTCAAAAGAAATTCTTGAAATATGAAGGCCAAGTTGTCTGCAACTTTTCTAACCAATCGAGGAAAATGATGCTGTCTATTTTCACGAACTGGTGTTTGTCATTTCATCAGCCAAAAAAGAAAAAAAAAAATGTACATGATCGTTACGGCCAAAATACTTTATGCCTATTCTCCTTTTTAGCCTTGTACATGATCATTTGCTAAGCTTGAGTTGCAAAATGTTTTTTTTTTTTTCTCCTTCTAAAAGCAACAAACTGCAAACTTGGGTAGCACATGCATGTCCCTTCAAGTGGCTTTCATTAATTCTCAATTAAAAAAAAAAAAAAAAAAGAACTGCCTTTCAATAGTTAGCAAAAACAAAAAAGGAAAAGTTGATGTCATTTGCATCTCTATCTATCATGAGATGGAACGGCACATTTTTTATTTTTTTTTATTTTTTGCACAGGCACGAGATTATTTGTAAGTAAGGATGAAAATATCAATATTTACGAAAATATCGATATTTAAATTTTACGGAATTATCGACGGAAATATTGATATCGGTGAAAATTGATAAAAAAAAATAGAAATTCATATTAAAATACTCTATTTTCAAATGAGATTTTAAAAATTTTAAAATAGATAATAATACATTAAATAGATAAAATTCTTAATTAAAATATCAATTATTTGATAAGTATGCAAAGTAAAGTGTGATCATAATACCATAAATACTAGACACACGTTCACAAACTAAGGGTGCGTTTGGAGTAAGAATCTGTGTCATGATTCGGATCATAGTTCGTAACTCGCTACAGTGTTTTCTCTCACAAAAAATACACGTAAACTAAAAATAGTTCTGAATCCATTAACCAAACATCCTCCAAATAAAATAGCTGAAAGTCTACATATATCATACATATATGGTTTCATATATGATGATAAATTAATAATACCAAAAGGAGCTTCTAGAAAGTTTCATTCATACATGATGATAAATTAATAATACAAAAAGGAGCTTCTAGAAGGTTAGAAGGTATTTTAAACACGCATAAAGTTTGAATAGTTCTTTATATAATTTTAGACATGCCGTATTTTTTAGGTTTTTTTTAAAAGTAAAATAAAACTATATATATAAAGTTGCGAAAATTTACTGATATTTCCGTGAAATTGTCGTAAAATTTCTCGATATTCGGTCATTTAACACTACATTTTATTCAAAAATAAAAATTTTTGTGAAAATATTGATATTTACAGAAATATCCGTGAAAATTTTAAGATATTTTAAGAAAAAAATATTACACCTCTATTTCTGTATCTACAAAAATATCCGTGAAAATTTTAAGATATTTTAAGAAAAAAATATTACACCTCTATTTCTGTATGATACTTTTAAAGTACAGAAATTTCTATAAAAATATAAATAAAAAATGCCAATATTTTCATCATCGCGGTAAGAATAAGAATCAAGAGCTAAAAGGTATTGCAAGATTGCATTTGAAGTCCAAGAAATCTGAATTCTTGTATTCATTGTGAAAAGAAACTTCAACCAAAATTACCAATTGAGGGCAGCTTACTTAATTGGACAAAATTTAGGCGAAAGTGGACAAAATGGGATTCTCGATATTTTTACACTGATCAAGGGATGAGACTAAAGTTTAAAATTCTAGGGAGTATTTCTATGATAAGCACCATTGTTGAAAGAGTTCTTGTAAAACAACTTTAGATTCAGGAATTAGACCGAGTAAATTGCAATATTCATAAAAAAAAAAAAATAGTACATTTTAAATTTGAGAAACACGATGCAATTGCAATAGGTGCATAGATTCACGGTAAAATTATAAAAAAAAAAAATCAAAAAATCATCGTTTATTTTACGAAAATATGACGATGTAAAAAGGTTTTTTTTTTTTTTTTTTTTTTTTTTGGTAACAGTGAATTATGATGTTACAACTTCCGTCTTACAGGTTACAAACCAATACGTATAGTCCTTAAAAAGTTTGGACAATTAAAAATAGAATTTTCCCTTTTGAGAGACTCTTCATTGTAGAGCATGTTATTGTGCTCTACCGATAAAAATTACGTTTTTATTATTAGATTAATTTTTTAATAATTAAATTTATAATAAAAATAATATTTTATAACGCATTATAAATTTTTAATATAAAATTATATAAATTTAACTATTAAAAAATTAATCTAACAACAAATAAAAATTATTCCACTGATAAAATAAAATTCTCCTAAAAAAAGAATCTTTTTCTAACAGGACCTTCTTATTAGTTGTATCAATTTATGACCACGAATATGATCAAACTAAATCTTGAAAATATAAATTTTTTCGTAGTTTTATTTTTCAGTGCCTCTTAGAAAATTGTTTATTTGTTTTTTTTTTTTTTTTTAAATAATCCATCTTGATTGAAGTGGGTCCACGCTATGATATTCATTGAGAACTATCTCTCCCTCTCCCCAGAAAGGTGAAAGCGGATTTAGACACAAAAAATCTGTAACCATGTGATGTTACAAATACTGATATAAGGTTATTTCCAAATAATAATAATAAAGTTAAAAAGTTAGGAAACTTCCTTGGCAATGGCATTGGCTGTTTTCCCCGTAGTTAATCGACTGCGAGTGGCTTTGGCTACTTGGGTAGGAACTTGACTTTTTAAGCATAAAACCATTTTTCTTTCTTTTGATACCGACACTTAACTGTGCTGGATTGGATCTTCCTAAATTCTTTTGCCATATCATTTTTCATACACGACCCTCTTCCTAAAACATACTCAACTTTTGTTTTTCTTGCTCCCTATTGAACTTAGAATATGCGCCTGAATCTTTCTCTAGTGGGGATACATTTGTGTTTCCAGAGAATTTAGCTTCATAAGTTCAAAGTTTGTGGCTGTTCTGGATCTGGGTTTTTTGGAATTGGGTGGTTCAGAATGGGGAGCGCAGAGGAGAAGGTTGTTGCCGTGATCATGGTTGGTGGACCCACCAAAGGTTTGGATGATCATCACATAAATGAAAATCTCTTTGTTTCTTAGAAATTGTTTTGGTTTTTTGGAATGGATTTTTCCCAATAACGGCTTGAATTTTATCTCTATTTCTCTTTATTGTAATTGGTTGATTGATAATGGTGTTGAAATTTGGTTCTTGATTGAATCTACAATACATTTTCTCAATTCTCATACTTCTACATTGTCTTTGAATTCTGAGTTTTGCAGGAACTAGGTTCCGACCATTGTCATTCAATATTCCAAAGCCGCTTTTTCCGTTGGCAGGACAACCAATGGTCCATCATCCAATTTCAGCATGTAAAAGGGTAATTTTTGTCTTTTGGTTTAATTTCTGATTAATAATAATCACAAAGATTTAATCTTGCTGTCAATCACAGATTCCTAACCTGGCGTATATTTATCTCATTGGTTTCTATGAAGAGCGTGAATTCGCATTATATGTGTCTTCGATCTCTAATGAGCTTAAAGTTCCTGTTAGGTAACACTAATATGTTTTTTTTTTTTTTTTCTCTCCCTTATTTGAGAATTAGAAATGTCTTTTTGCTTGCTAATATCTTGACTTTGACATAGATATGTGAAGGAAGACAAGCCACATGGTTCAGCTGGTGGACTTTATAACTTCAGAGATCTGATCATGGAAGACAGCCCGGTATCTATTTTCACCTTTCTTTAATCTTATCTAAGGCTTATCTTTTTTCAACATTTTTTTCTTTTACTTCTGCTCTGGAAATAAAATTCTGAGTTTTTTGAACTACAATTTTGATTCTTGGTTGCTTGATTTTTGTATCGCAGTCGCATATTTTCTTGCTGAATTGTGACGTTTGCTGCAGTTTTCCACTGCCAGAAATGCTAGGTAATTATGAGTAAAACATGATGAACTTTTTAATGGGAATTCTTTGGTAGTATACCAACGGGGCACTGTTTTCGAACCATCAATTTTTTATCAAGTTCTGTTAGTTGTGTACTTTTTCATTTTGATGCGATTTTGAGTAGATCTTACATTGAGAAACACACACTACTGGTTGGGTATCCCACTGTAAAAAGGTCCAATTTTTTTTTTAATTTTAATTTTAATTTTAATTAATTAATTTATTTATTTTTGTATATTTCTTCAGTGTTTATGTTTTTGCGTTAATTGCTAGCTTTTGCTATTTACATCTGCAGAGGCTCATAAAAGTTATGGTGGAATGGGAACAATCCTAGTGATCAAGGTTGGTCAACTCATCCCCAACCAATAACACTGTTATTGATCTTTTCTTTCTCTCTCAAATTTTGGCTTTTATTTTCTCTTTATCCAGGTTTCTGCAGAATCAGCCAATCAATTTGGGGAACTGGTAGCTGATCCAACCACGCATGAACTGTTGCATTACACAGAAAAACCCGAGACTTTTGTACGTTTGAGATCATAATATAACTTTCCCTCTTCCAAAGAATGGTGTATCAAAATACAAATTTCTTTGAAAACATAGCTCAACTATAATTTCAACCCTTGCAGGTTAGTGACCTGATAAATTGCGGTGTCTACATATTTACACCAGATATTTTTACTGCCATACAGGGGGTTTCCACACAAAGGAAGGACAGGGGTAAGTGATAAAGATTCCTGTAAATAGGTTTGTGTATGCAAATATATTTTCACTCATCATTCTGATTTCTGAGGTTTCTTCTGTTATTTGCAGCTAATCTGAGACGTCTATCCAGCTTTGAAGCCCTCCAGTCACCAGCAACAAGGTATCATAATAGAATATTTGAAATCAATTCTTGGAATTCAAATGCACCATTCTATCTAGTAAAGCAGTGATACACATCATGGAAAAATGTGTGTGTGTATACATATATATATATATATATATATCATGCTGTCAAAGTTCTGTAGATTTGTGAACTAAAATAAAATTACTAGTTCGTCCTAACTCTTTTATCCCTGACAAGTTATAATTTAGTTTCGTGATGCATTACGAAACTTTTTTTTTCATGATATGCATCATTTTTCATTTGTTAATTAATTGGAAAAGGTTTTGCCAAGTGCACTCTTTGATGTACTCTGATTCTTTGAGCCTAACTGAAAAATGGATCCAAATCTATGTTCACAAGTGTACCATACGAAATACAGTATTAAAAATACACATTGACAATGACATAATGGTCTTTTGGCAGAAGTCTTCCCTCAAATTTTGTAAGATTGGATCAAGATATCCTGTCACCTCTAGCAGGGAAAAAACAGTTATTCACCTATGAGACCAGGGAATTCTGGGAACAGATTAAAACTCCCGGGTAAGACTTAAGATCAGCCTCAAAATTTGTTCTCTTGATATTATTTCTTAGTTTTTAATGTTGGTTACTTTCAGAATGTCCTTGAAGTGTTCTGCTCTGTACCTTGCACAATTCCGGTTTACGTCACCCGATTTATTGGCTAGTGGAGATGGCGTAAGAAGCGCAAACATTGTAGGTGATGTTTATGTCCATCCTTCAGCAAAAATACATCCGACTGCTAAGGTTCTTCTCTCATTCCAACTCCTTATAACAGTTTTTTTGTTAGAAAAAGCCTACGAGTGACTGTAAAGAATATCTACTATTCGTTTTAGGATTCTTTTAGTATTTATTTCTACTCTATGATGAGCCAGATTGGTCCAAACGTCTCCATATCTGCAAATGCTCGCATAGGCGCCGGCGCAAGGCTCATCAGCTGTATCATCCTTGATGATGTAGAAATTAAGGTACAACCAATCAAATGCAATGAAGTGTTTCCAAATGGTTCACTTGGCTCATATTTGAAATATGTCCTCTTTCAGGAAAATGCAGTTGTTCTTCATGCAATTATCGGTTGGAAATCTTCCATTGGAAAATGGTCCCGGGTCCAGGCAAGTTGAAGATTTTCTTGAACTGACATGACATTACCTAAATTATTGAACTGAATTGTCTTTCCTTATGATATATACAAATCTATTTACATTTATATTATATATATATATACACACATAAACTAAAGGTGGCATTCTAAGCTTGCTATATGATTTCAGGCCAGTGGAGATTACAATGCAAAACTTGGAATAACAATCCTTGGTACATTTTGCTTTCTTGTTCTCTTTCTCTTTTCCTCAACTGTGTTATATCCTTTTCCTGTTCAGAAACATTGATTATTTGACACCATACAATTTGATTGTGTTGTCACACTTGTATATCCAGGCGAAGCAGTGTCTGTTGAAGATGAAGTAGTGGTAATAAACAGCATTGTCCTACCAAATAAGACTCTCAATGTCAGTGTTCAAGAGGAAATAATTCTATGATTGTCTCTCTAGTGTATCATAACTGGTTTTCTAGTAGAAAACTGATGTTTGAATAATTTATTATTTCTGTAAATTAAGGTTTAGCAAATAAAATTCCTAGAGATATTTTCTCTTTGGTATTTATGTATTATATTTATTGTTATTTATGTATTTATGTATTATTAGATTCTTACACTATTTAATAGACTGTTGAATTAAATGAGAAAAGAAAATACTGTTCATTTTCTTTCCTTCCTTTTCACGTGAAGTAAACATGCCCTAAAATAAGACATCTCATGGATGCAAGAATTACCAGAAGCATAGATGAAGTTAAGCCTATGTTTGGTAGAGTGGAAAAGGAAGGGGAAAAAGATTAGGAAAAAGAGACAAATACCCATTTAGATTGTATGGCTTGATTTTTTTTCCCTTCTCTTAATTAATATCCTTTTAATCAAATATTCAAAGGTTATTAATTAAAAATAAGAAATAAAAATTTTGATCTATACACTTCTAAGGATAAATTAAGTAATTTAAAAAAAAAAAAATTGGAGGAAAGATAGGCTTGGATTGTTTGGTAGCAAGGAAAACTGAAAGGAAATTATAAATCCGTGATCGACGATCCCACCATTTTTTAATCTTTTTCCAACTCTAGAAAGAAAAGTTGAGGGAGCTTATTAAAAAACAAAACTAGTGGAAAAAAGGACAAACAAAAGTAATGTGAAATAACTATTTTTACCATTTCACTCGTCATCTTTTTATTTTTATATGGATATTATTATAAATACACTCGATTTAACATTTTCTTTCTCTTCTATCAAAAAACACAAGAAAATTTACCTTTTACAATTTTACTTCATTCACCTTACTATTAGTTGTCGTTCCTTTTTTATTTTTTATCCCTCATACCAAAGTAACCAAACAGCATTAAAGTAACTATAACAAGAAAACGATAGAGAATTTCAGGGGAAAAGAACGATAGAGAAAGTGATCTAAGCAACTAAAACAAAGAAAAAGAGGCCAATGCTTTAATACTACTGCAGAGTGCCGTCACATCTTCACATGGTAAGGAAAAGTACATGTAAAAAAAAAAAGTTGATGAGCAAAAAAAAAAAAAAAAAAGAAGTTAAACACAAATGTCAGATAACTGACATACATTTGATAGCTAGAATGAATTTACCCTAAATTATTAACCTATACAGCATCTAGAAAATAACATGAAAAGTTTATCCTCTAACTTCCAAATTCCAATCAATCCATAAGCAATTCAGCCAACTTGTGGAAATGTCAAAGCATTGGTGTAAATATAATAGCCAAGTGAGGATGGCGATTCCAAGTTGGTGCATAGAGGATATGCGTCCAACAATGGCCCATCACTTCGTCAAATGACACCCACTAAAGAATTATCTTTAAACAACCTAACTAATCAAGTGGAGTTGATATAATACGTAGAACTGATCAAGAAATTTTAATTGGCTTCTTCCCGGCGACTTTGGAGTACCATGATTTCCACGCTTCCATGTAATGCGAAAAGAGGTCTTTCAAAGCTGCAAAATGATGAGCTAAATATAGTCAACTACTCATATTTTTGCAGCCAAAAGTTCCAACGTTGATAATGTTCTCAAGGAATAAGGAGAAATTTGATACCTTGGTTTTGATATTGAGGCTGATACGCAGAAGCAAGACTCTCCCAGTCATGAAACCTCCTTGGATTGCTATGCTCGGAGGCACCGACTCTTGCTACGGTGACTGGTGAGAAGGGACCAAACTGGTAGCTCTTTGAACCATCTTTTGGATCCTCTTCCACATTGCTTCTATCAACCTCATGTACAAAACTCTCGTATTTCACTTGCTTCTGCTTATTGAAGTTCGAGTTCAAAGTCCCACCTATTGATGAATCCACTTTACTCCTCTTAAAGTTGATGTTTGTAACATCTGTTCCGAAAGCTCTTTTTCTGGACTCCGTGGTAAGCGAATTGTGAGCAGACCCACAATTCTCAGTGCTCTCTCCATATCCCAACCACCTGAATGCAGGTTTCCTGGTGTCTACCGTATGCGTCTGCATAATGTTCCACTTTAAAACTTGAGCATAGTTGCAGCAATAAATCTCAGACTAGAGAGTAAAACAAATTTAGTTTCAGAGTATTCCAGAGAAAATTTGGGCTAGTACTTCACCTTCTCAATTAGGTTCATGGAGGACAACACATTCGCAATATCATACAGCCTTCTAACTTTTGCTGAATTAACCACAAAGGACACCATGTTAACCAAATGGGACGTTTGGTTCATGGGTTCAAAACCATGATTCATAATTCTTATTTTTGAAATTCAAATTTTTTGTGAGAGAAAAACACTATAAAGAATCAAGAACCATGATTCAGCACCAGGAACGAACCCTTGAAACAAACATCCCAAAAGTGTTTCCAGCTTCTCCGTGTCACTCACGTTAAGAAAGAGAGAGAAATGAAAGACCAAGTACTAAGAGAATTACTTCTCATCACTGACAAGTTGTGGGCATCTCCAAGCAACAACTTTGAAGCTTCGTCAAGGGAGATCAAGCACGCCTGAAAGGTTTAATTGGAAATGTCAAGCGTGCCAAGAATTAAGGGAAAGAATAGTCCGCACAAAAGAAATTTCACATATTCACTCACGTTAGTGCAGACAAAGAGCTTCACAAAGTTCTGAGTAAGAAGAGCCAGAGACTTTTCCCTTCTATGTTCTGCAAAGAAGCATATAAAGTAAGAACATACGTCAAAAATGATAATTTCTCTACATCATAATAAAATTGAACAGTTCAAAATTCATGCCTGGGAATGTGGACATTAAATTGAATGTGGCACGAGAAGAGGAAAAAAGAAAGGAAAAACAAAAGCTTGTTCAGGTAAGAAAACTTTTTCCAATGCCAAAACTCTCATTCAATTACAGTAAACCTTACTGGTATAAACGATCAAACTACTAGAGTTTTCAAATTAAATACATTTGGTATTCATCTAATACTCAATCCTAGCCTTCTATAAATCAAATAGAATTATTACATCTATACAATACCTACGTCAAATACCAGGTGAGATCTTTCATCATACTGAACTAAGTCACCAACATATTTAGTCGTCCAAAATAGTTGTTCTACACATGCTTAAAACAACCCATGCATATCTAATAAATCCCTGAATTCCCACTTTCACGCCAAAGAAACGAGAAATTTCACACCTGTTTTCGAGGAGGCAGAAGATTTGGGATTCAAACCAGGATTTGACTTGTCATTCTGACTCCCATTAGTATCATCGTCTTCGTCATCGGATACCTAAATAGACCAACCAAAAAAAATCAATCTTTTTATTGAAACCAAAAACAAAGAAATAAATACAATTTTGTGGAACAATTCTATCAACTATAACTCTTGTTTACCTACTTTTGAATACTCGTTTCCGTCAAAGGAATTGCAATTGTCCTTCCAGCCGTCAGCCTATAACATCATCACAGCACAAAATCAGTATCAGTTTCTAAGCTCCAAGTATTCACCATTCACGCGTTTACTAATTCCATTGAGATAGCAAAACATGTGAAGCTTCTCAAGGAGAGAAGAAAATATCAAAATTTAGTTACCTTGAGCTCCTGAAGAGCCTTAGGAATAGCCTCAAAACCTTTCCAACTATACTGATTCTTTGCCTTTCTCGCTAATACCTGAAATCAAATCACCAATCAAACTAGGATCCCTATCCAAATCAGAAGTCGATGACCGAACCCAGAAAAGGAAAAAAAAATCTCACTTAAAATTGGGAAGAAATGCAAGAATAAAAAAAATCAGAGATTTCTCACCCCAACGCTTTCCAAGACATTGACAATGTCATAGATCCGTCGCCGTTCGACCCCTGCAAATCCTAAAACCAGTTAGTTTTCGAATTCAAAACCAAAAACTCACACGGAAAAACTCAAAGACGAAAGCGAGGTCAAGACCTAATCGTGAAGCGGCATCGTCGAGGCCAATGGAGGTAATGCCGTCACGATTGTACAAGCTCAAGAAACTGCACCGAAACCGGAATTTAAATTCGAATTCAAGAAAGAAATCAGAATAAGGAAAAACGAAGACACACACATGTGCATACATATATATATATATATATATATAGAGAGAGAGAGAGAGAGAGAGAGAGAGAGAGAGAGAGAGGGGGGGGGGGGGGACAGACTGGGGGCATAGAGAGAGAGAGAGAGAGAGAGAGAGAGAGAGAGAGAGGAGGGAGGGAGGGAAATACTTGGAGCACAAGAGGCCGAGAGACTTCTGTTTCCGGCTATAAGCGTGGTGCTTGGAAGACTCCGGCACGGTCGAAGCAGGCGACCGCGCCGCCATAATCAAGAGAGAGAGAGAGAGAGATGGAAATTATAGAGAGGAGAGAGAGGGGGAAGATTTTGCAGTAATGGCGGGTTTGGATGTTTGAATTGAAATACTGCAAAATAAAACTTTTTTTATAATTAATAATTATTTTTGGGATCTGAGAGCGGGGAGGTGTTTGGAGGGATGGTTTGTTTTGAAAGCTTGAAGGAGCGGGAATTCTGTTTCTTTTCAGGAACTTCGGACGCGCCCTTCGACTCTTTAATTACCGATTTTGACCTCACTTCTCGTTTTTCTTTTGTTTCCTTTTCCCGCTTCTCCATCGGCTCCAGAACTGCCAAGGGAAGCGACAAAATAGACCTATCGTCTCTTTTTTTTTTTTTTTTTTTTTTTTTTTTTTTTTTTTTTTATGAATGTCGTTTAAAGTCCAAAACATTTGTCGTTTCTTTGTCCTAGTATTATGTAATGAAAAGAACTGTTGTTGGTAATAGGCGTCGTTTTTGAGTGTTGGCGGAGGACGACATGTCGTTATCGTGACATCAAAGAATCAAAAGGACAATGTTAATTACAAGTTTCCTTCTGTTGTGAACGTCAAGTTTTTTTTTTTTTTTTTTTTTTTTTTTAGTGTGAACAACATCACAACCAAATTTATCGTCGGGTGTTACAACATGTGACTGTAAGCGCTGGAGGGAAAATTGTATTGAGGAAGATACTGATGTAGAAATCTCAAGATAAAACTATTAAGACTTGTTTCGCTTCAAGATTTCTAAGCTGCTATCGAACATTGTAATAATCAAGAGGGCGGGCGAGTTATTGCCAAAATTTAAATATATTTCTTGTGTAAATGGTTAGTTCAACAAGCTGATACGAGCTTATGAATTATCAAACAAGTACGGCGATGGCAAAGAGGAAGCCGAGCCTCAGAGCGATAAAAGAACCAATTAACCATCTTGGTATGGCAGTTTCCTTGTATTATATTCCTAGTCACGAAGCTGCTTCATTGTAATGTTTTTCACAGAAGAAAGGAAAGACTTGAAACTCTGCATTTACATAACCACTCCTATTGGGGACTGCCTGCAGAAGCAGGCATAAGTACCACAAGTTGGACATCGTAGAAGTTCCTAGTTCAACCAATGTGATTTAACGGAGAAGAAGCCAAGGAGGAACCTTGGAGTGATCAGACCATTGACTAACTTGGTCTGACTGTTGCCCTGTGCGACATGATGCTACTTCATACTCACTGAACGACTGAAAAGATTTACACTCTCTCCTATAGCCAATCCATGAACAAGTACCTCAAGTTGGACATCATTGAAGCTCTGTTCAACCAATGTGATTACAAGAGTGTTAACTCACTCGCCAAATATGTGAGGTGCGTGTCATGACCAGATGAATGAATCCCCATCACATTCAAGTGTTTTCACAGGCTAATTTAAAGAAGAACAAGCCTCACAATTTAAAGTGACGCGGAAGACGACCGCATTTGCTTTGTAACCTCAAGATTTCTCTTGCAAAACCTTGGTTACCCGTTAACAGAAGCCCATCCAGAATCCGATTGAAAATCAACCTTTGGGGAATAAATCCTCTATCAACCATCTCAATCAACAACTTCCCAGCCAACAACAAATCATCAGATCTCTTCCTCACAAACATGGCGGTAATCAAAACATTGTAGGTATCCAAATTAGGCAAGCAACTACCGTTGCCCATCTTCTCAAAAACACTCAACGCCTTCTCTATCTCCCCGTCATCGCAAAAGTAACGTATAACAATATTGTATATCTGCACATTCGGCTCACACCCATCACCCTTCATTCTCTCCACAAACTCCATCGACCTCTCCATTTGACCCGCGTGACACAACCCCCTAACCAACACCGTATAAGTCGTCACATTAGGCACGCAGCCCTTCCCCACCATCTCCTCGAAAACAACCACGGCATTCTCGACGCTATCTTTCTTGCACAAAACCTGAATCAAAGCATTGTATGTCGCCACCGTAGGAACCACCCCTTCCCCGACCATCTCGTCGAAAATCCTCCTTGCTTTCTTAATCTCCCCAACAACACCAAATCCATGAACCAAAGTGGTATAAGTTACAACATCAATCTCAACCTTCCTCCTCTTCATCTCCCCAAAAAACTCCCAAGCTTCCTTAACTTGACCGGCTCGAAAATACCCTTTAAGCATTATATTATAAGTTATCAAACTAGGGCTAAATCCCCTCTTAACCATATCCTCCAAAACCTCCAAAGCCTTAGGAGTCTTCTTAATCAAACACCACCCATTTGCAATTACATTATAACTAACAGTATCAACCCTAAAATTTCTCCTATAAGCCCTAAAGAAATTATGAGCCATTTCAACGCGTCCGGACTTACAAAGCACATCAAGAACAGAATTGAACGAGTTCAAATCCTGAGAGCAGCCATGTTCGCGCATAGACAAAAAGACCTTAATAGCCCTATCGGATTTTCCGGCGGAGACGTACCTCTCGGCGATGATTGCGAACGTCTTGGGGCTCGGGCCAATCCGGCGAGACCGCATTCGCGCGACGAGGGTCCAGACCGTCTGGAAGTCTCGGAGACGGCCGGCGATGTCGATCACGTTGTCGAAGGAGGACGCGGCGTGGGCGTAATTGGGGTGGTAGTCTAGGGTTTTGAAGAATTGGAGGGCTTTGGGGCCGTGGTTCCATAGTTTCTTGAGGATCCTGTCGACCAGGTGTGGGGTCCAGTGGAGATTGGGGTCGTTGAGGGTTCTGGTTAGGGTTTCTCGGTCGGATTTCAGGACGAGGTTGGTGAAGGAGGCGACCTCGGTCGGGAGGGGCGATGGGGCGGTGGCGAGATGCCGGCGGGGAGTGGAGAAAGGTGGTGGGTTTTTGCGGAGGAGGATGGACATTTCTCGGCGGTTTTCATTTTTTTTCCCTCCTTATTTTCTTATCGTTTTCTTGGCGGCCAAACAGATGGGGAGATTCGAGATTGTCGTTTGGGCTCTTAACAAATTGGCATTGATTTTTAACTTGGTGTCGTTTTCACGTTCCCCCTCGAAATAATTAATATCTTTTTATTAATATAGTTTTTTTTATTAAAAAGTTATTAATTATGATTAAGGGGTAGAAGTTATAACTCATACACTAGTATTTATCTCATTTTCCTCTCTTTTAGCATTTGATTTATTTGAAGTTTTTCTTTTTCTCATTAGATAATCTTAATAAATATCTTTTAAAAAGTGTATAAATCAAAATTTTTACCATTTGCTCTTAATTTATAATTTCTTTAGTTAAATAATTACACTAACAAAATGGAGTTTGAAGTCATGCTGACAGCCCCAGCTCATAAGTAAAAAACATAAAAATTCAAGGGATTGTTCTTTTGCAACAAAACTCAGAAAAAGTTTAAACTCAAGTTACAACTTTATTCAAGTTCACATTTTTTTAAGTTCCAACTTTATTTAATTTTACTCAACTTTATTTAAGTTATAACTCAAATTCAACTCAAAAACTAGACTCAAGTTAAAGAACAATCCTCAAGTGTTCTCTACAAACATAAAAACGTGACTAATTTTTTTAATAGGATATACAAACTGAATAGTGAGGACATAAAGTCAAGCCGAAACTTTTCCTTTGATATTCACCATTCTTAATAGACCTCATTAAAAACCTTACTAAAAAACTCAGTGACAAAAGTAGCAAGGAAAAAAGAGTGTTTACGCTTGTATATATAATTATCTTGATTGCCTGAAAGAAACAGCATGTATGAGGAGGGGTTTTCTCCAATCTCATTCCGGCTAAGGAGTTGACGGCTTCAATCTGCAAAAAAAAAACGTGAAATTTCATGTTTCTGGTGGAATGACAAGACAGATACAAAAACATATCCTTAATATGACGAAACGATCAATTCTTATATATGCAACTACTATTAATATAAACAAAGTTAAGTGAAGGAAAGAAATATACCGAATTCTTCAACATTGCAAGATTTCTCCTTCCTCCAAATCTTCAGTGATCCAAAGCAAGTCATCTTCGTCCTCTTCAAAGACATAAGAATCAGGATTAAGAAACGAGCCAAAACTATCAAATGGCCCACCGCATAGTCTCTCAAGCTCTCTTTCGGTTTCTTGGTTTTGATCAATTTCAACACTCTTTTCCATCTGTAGAAGAGCCATCCGAGCTCTTTCTCGTTCCTTCTCATAAGGACGCCGATCTTTTTTGCATTCCACCATCTTCTGCTTGGCTCTCAATATGAGTTCTGCAAAGCAACCTTTCTGAGTTTCGGCCGACGAGTCATAACGGCGACAGCAATCCGGATCCTTTTTGCACTCCACCATCTTCTGCTCCGCTCTCAATATGGTTTCTGCGAAGCGACGTTTTTGGGCTTCGATTCGGAGAGCTTTCTCCGCTGAGATCGGTTGGACCTGATCACCATCAGCCTTCACGTCATTATTAACCTTTTTATCATCATCATCATCGCCAGCTTCGAACTTCTTGGTGCTCCTCAAAACCGATCTCTTGGGGCTTTCACTTTCTGCTCCAACGGCTTCACTTGCTCTTCTCCCCAACCCCTTTTTGTCGACACCGGTTATAACAATACCCGAAGACGACATCACTTTCTTTGCGCAACAGGAATCTTTTTCCTTCTGATCCTTATCATCGTCCATCAAAGCTCCAGAGTCTGGTTCCCTCTTCCTCTTCTTTGTAGACCAGTCGATAACGGAGTAGGTTCGTCGTAAAAGCTTCATCTCGTAGTCGAATACTTGCTTCATCTCCTTGGCTATTCGATGATTAAGGTGGGAAGGAGGGTTGTTTCTAATGGCCTTTGAGAACGTGAGCCTCAAATCATCGGCGAACCGGTCGACCGTAGAGTACGAATCGTTGTCGAGCTTCGATTTGACGGTCCTGAAGTCCATGGGGTGCCACCCACAGCGAAAGTTGATCATATCCTCCAAAACTCCATGGCAGAGAGATTTCACACCTTCATTCATCATCATCGCCTTCTCTCCCAACTCACTCTTGCACTGCTCGTAATTCATGGTTTCCATGTGATATCTCTGTTTTTGTGGTGGAATTGTTTTTGTTTTTTTTTTTTTTTGCTATTTATATTTGAACTTGGAGTTCATTTCCGATTTAGAGTTGAGTTACTTTCTAGACTTGATAATCTAGTCTTCATACGATAAGATAAAAGAAAAACGAAATCCGTTAATTTTTTTTTTTTTTTTTCAAAATCTGCTTGTTGACTTTTTTTTTTTTTTTTTTTTCATTTGCTTCTGCCATTTTGCTTTTATTTGGGTAAAGGTTTTTTTTTTATGGAAATATTGTTTTAAAAATGTTCACTATTTTAGGACACGTTTAGTTCACTGATTCGAATTTTTAATTCAAGTTAAATTGTGATTTTATGTGAGAGTTTTTTACTGTAATAAAAAAGTTAGATGTGATTGTGTCTAAAAGTTTTTTATTATAGTAAAACTCAAATCGGTAAAATGAATGAGAGTTTAATTTTTTAATTTGGTGTGGTTTTTGTTTTATACTTTTAAATAATTGGTGTCGTTTACAAGATTCTCTCTCTGTTTTTTTTTTTTTAGTATCTTAATAATTTTATTTATTATTTTTTTTGTATTATCAAAATACTGTATTCGAAACCAATAATATGGTCCCAAAGCCAAGGACTATTAAAGTGCATAACAATCATGAAAATTCACAATAACAACATAAGACGGGATTAGATTTATCTCTCTCTAAAATTCTAATTTATTTCCCTTGCTTTCCCTCAAACAAATTTCACCCGTCTTTTGTTTCAGCATAAATTAATGATTACTAATGCATTGTAGAGTTTGTCCTAAAATTTATAATCCTTGTCAAGTTTCAAATACGTAATGTGCATTTTTTTTAACCCAATAATGTCTCTGTAACATATTCTAGCTGAGAATTTTTTAGCCCAAGTACTTTTATTAACTTAAACACACTAAACTATAGACATAATTTCATTTTCGATGGAAGCAAAAACATTCAAGATTCTTCTACTACAGAAAGGAAAGAAATAAATTTAATTACAAAATTGTAACTTTCAAATTTTCTTTTTTAATAAAAAAACAGATTATTATTAAAATAAATATTAAGAAATTAGAATTAAAGCTTAACACTTTAAAATAACTAAAACAAGGATAGAAGTTCTCACGTGCTTCACACGTGATTTGAACTAGTAATAAAAAAAATATTTGGTAATCAAACAAAAACAACTGATATCAGTCACTAATCTAAAGATATTATACAGAATAGATATTAACAGATTACTTGGGTCCTACTCTTTTTATCTCAAGGAAATAAATCAAGGGCAATTAATATTGGTAAATAATGTAAATAATAAAGTACAATTAATATAAGAATGTAGAAGAGAAAATTATAAATTTTACCTCCTTAAGTATCTGACTTATTAAAAGTACTTCTTAAAAATAAAAATAAAAAATTCTACCCCTGGATTAGTTTAAGTCTAAAACATTGAAATATATAGACTAATGTTAAGGGGTAACAATAAAAGAGGGCTCAAGGAGTATAATGAAATTCTTCAATACTGCAAGATCTCTCCTTCCTCTAAGTCTTCATTGATCAAATGCGTGTCATCTTCGTCCTCTGCAAAGGCATAATAATAAGGCTAAAGAAACAAGCCCAAGGTCTTCAATGGGAGATCTTTCTCCGCCGAGATCAGTTGAACCTGATCATCATCAGCCTTCATGTTATTAACCTTCTTATCATTATCATCGTCAAGGCCAACTTTACAATGTATGTTCGTCTTGAAATCCGATCTCTTGAGGCTTCCACATTCTGCTCCAACGTATTCATTTTTTTTCTTCCACCCTTGATATCAATACCTGATGGTGACATAATGATATGTTTACCTACTCGTAATCGGAGTAGATAGGATTTAGAGTGAGAAATCTGAGTTAAAATAAATTATTTACTTAGTGATAAGATTTGAAATCGGAGTTACTCCAAGATGTAAAGTATTAATATACCCTTTAAATAAATTTTGTATTTTCAATTTAAAATAAATTGTGATGCTGTTATGTTAAAATTTGTATTATAATATAATAGGATAATGAAATAATAAATATAAGTTGCTTAATTATTTAAAGTATGAAAATAAATTGACAAATTTTAAATAAAAAATAAAATGTGTTAAAAATAAAAATATATTATTAATTTTTTAAACATAATACATCACATATTTATTATAGTAAAAAAATTAATTTGGCAAATATTATAATATTAGGCAAATAAAATAATAAATATAGTTTGTAATTATTATTTTTTAAATTTTAAATTTTTATAAGTAAATTAAGGGTAAGATAATAACTTAATGTTAATATCATGAATATGAGTCTCAATCTAGAGAGGCACACGTGGTTATTAATCT
Organism: Morus notabilis; assembly: GCF_000414095.1. Taxonomy (NCBI): domain Eukaryota; kingdom Viridiplantae; phylum Streptophyta; class Magnoliopsida; order Rosales; family Moraceae; genus Morus; species Morus notabilis. Next base: position 83,834 of record NW_010367902.1, on the reverse strand, counting down.
CATTCCTCAATCTTAAATTTGAGTGAGACCTACCAATTCAATTCCCATTCTGAGATAAAAAAAGGCAAGTGACCATGTGATTGATTCTCATTCTCTACTCTCAATTCTCAATCTTGATAAGTAAACCATCATCTATCTACCTTTTCAACTTCATTCAACGAATCACAATATGGAGTTTGAAGTCAAGCTGATAGCCCCAGCTCATAAGCAAAAAACATAAAAACTCAAGTGTTCTCTACAAACATAAAAACGTGACTAATTTTCTCAACAGGAAATACAAGCTGAATAGTGAGGACATAAGGTCAAGCTGAAACTTTTCCTTCGATATTCACCATTTCTAATAGACAAAACTAACAGCATGTATATATAATTATCTTGATTGCCTGAAAGAGACAGCATGTATGAGGGGTTTTCTCCAATCTCATTCCGGCTAAGGAGTTGACGGCTTCAATCTGCAAAAAAAAAAAACGTGAAATTTCATGTTTCTGGTGGAATGACAAGACAGATGCAAAAACATATCCTTAATACGACGAAACGATCAATTCTTATATATGCAACTACTATTAATATAAACAAAGTTAAGTGAAAGAAAGAAATATACCGAATTCTTCAACATTGCAAGATTTCTCCTTCCTCCAAATCTTCAGTGATCCAATGCAAGTCATCTTCATCCTCTTCAAAGACATAAGAATCAGGATTAAGAAACGAGCCAAAACTATCAAATGGCCCACCGCATAGTCTCTCAAGCTCTCTTTCGGTTTCTTGGTTTTGATCAATTTCAACACTCTTTTCCATCTGTAGAAGAGCCATCCGAGCTCTTTCTCGTTCCTTCTCATAAGGACGCCGATCTTTTTTGCATTCCACCATCTTCTGCTTGGCTCTCAATATGAGTTCTGCAAAGCAACCTTTCTGAGTTTCGGCCGACGAGTAATAACGGCGACAGCAATCCGGATCCTTTTTGCACTCCACCATCTTCTGCTCCGCTCTCAATATGGTTTCTGCGAAGCGACGTTTTTGGGCTTCTATTCGGAGAGCTTTCTCCACTGAGATCGGTTGGACCTGATCACCATCAGCCTTCATGTCATTATTAACCTTTTTATCATCATCATCATCGCCAGCTTCGAACTTCTTGGTGCTCCTCAAAACTGATCTATTGGTGCTTTCACGTTCTGCTCCAACGTCTTCACTTGCTCTTCTCCCCAACCCCTTTTTGTCGATACCGGTTATAACAATACCCGAAGACGACATCACTTTCTTTGCGCAACAGGAATCTTTTTCCTTCTGATCCTTATCATCGTCCATCAAAGCTCCAGAGTCTTGTTCCCTCTTCCTCTTCTTTGTAGACCAGTCGATAACGGAGTAGGTTCGTCGTAAAAGCTTCATCTCGTAGTCGAATACTTGCCTCATCTCCTTGGCTATTCGATGATTAAGGTGGGAAGGAGGGTTGTTTCTAATGGCCTTTGAGAACGTGAGCCTCAAATCATCGGCGAACCGGTCGACCGTAGAGTACGAATCGTTGTCGAGCTTCGATTTGACGGTCCTGAAGTCCATGGGGTGCCACCCACAGCGAAAGTTGATCATATCCTCCAAAACTCCATGGCAGAGAGATTTCACACCTTCATTCATCATCATCGCCTTCTCTCCCAACTCACTCTTGCACTGCTCGTAATTCATGGTTTCCATGTGATATCTCTGTTTTTGTGGTGGAATTGTTTTTGTTTTTGTTTTGTTTTGTTTTTTTTTTTTTTGCTATTTATATTTGAACTTGGAGTTCATTTCCGATTTAGAGTCGAGTTATTTTCTAGACTTGATAATCTAGTCTTCATACGATAAGATAAAAGAAAATGAAATCCGTTATTTTTTTATTTTCAAAATCTGCTTGTTGTTGACTTTTTAGTTTTTTTTTTTTTTTTCTGCTTTTTTTTTGCTTTTTTGTTTTTTTTTTTTTTTTTTTTTTTTTCCATTTGCTTCTGCCATTTTGCTTATATTTGGGTAAGGTTTTTTTTTTTAATGGAAATATTGTTTTAAAAATGTATTCCTTCACTATTTTAGGCCCGTTTAGTTCACTAGTTCGAGTTAAAATGAGATTTTATGTGAGAGTTATTTACTGTAACGAAAAAATTAGATGTGATTGTGTTTGAAAGCTTTTTATTATAATTAAATTTAAATTTTAAACTCAAATCGTTAAAATAAACGAGACTTTAATCTTCTGATTTGTCTTATTTCCCCGATTCATAATCAATTTTCAGTCCTAAGCAAAAGAAAAAAAAAGAAAAAAATTCATTATTATCTGTTTGTTGTTGACTTCTTGTCTTGTTATTATCATTATTATAATAATTATTATAATAATAATAATAATTATTATTATTATTATAATTATAATTATTATTATTATTATAATTATTATTCATCATTCATTTCCTGCTGTAATTTTGCTAATATATTATTTGCTTAAAATTTTTTTTTAATGAAAATTTTGTTTTAAAGATGTTGTCCGTCACTGTTTTGGTCTTTGTTATGCTTCTCTATATTAGGCTTTCAAGTTGGTGTAGTTTACATGCTTTTGTTAAAATAAAATAAAATAAAATAAAATTGGGAAAATTGTCATTTTGGTACTGTTGACGGTGAAATTTCGTCAACAGGATTACGCCGGGTCACCTTTAAGTAAAAATTTCGTCAACAGGATTACGCCGAGTCACCTTTAGGTATCCTGTCAGGTTACGGGCTAAAAAGCGTTTATTTGATATTGAAAATGATGTAGTAAAGCGTGTATGAAGTTTGTGGTAAATATAATGGGAAGGCTGTGCTTGTATGAAAATAAAGGCACAATGTTTATAGTGGTTCACTCTATTAATGAAGAGCTACATTCACTTTTCTTTGTATTTCTTTTGGATTCTTTACAATTACTCTCCCTTTCTACTCTCGAGTTGAATATGAAATGAGCCAAACTCAAAGGAAAATCCTATTTTTTTACTCGTTTGGGGCTTTGCCCCTTTTATAGCCAAGGGTTCCTTCGTGGGCGGTTCCTCTCGTAGGCAGAAGCACTCGAGTGGCCTACCCTCATAGGCTCATACCGTAGCCCACTAATCACATTTTAAACTGTACACTCATCCACTTAGTCTTCCATTACAACTCTGTAGACTCCTTGTAACCCTCCACCGTTCACTGTTGGGCGGTTTAGGGGCTTGTAATTAATGCATGCACTGCAGACATCTCCCAGTGCCAGACGCAAGTTGGTTGTGTCAGACACCTTTCTAGAGATACGGGCGTCACCTCTCATGCTCTTCCCTCGACGTTTACGCTGAGTGGGCGGTGGCCTCTTCTGGCCGCCGATCCTTCCGTGGCGTAGGGAATTTGCACAAGTCATAGGGTCGACGGCATAACGGGTCGACACCCTAAGGCGGGCTTTCTTTGCAACATAAAGGGGAAGTGAGTTTCAGGTGTTGAGGGTTGTCGCTTTGTGAGGAGAAGCAGGGCCACGGGTAACGTTGTCGCTATCCCACGTGTCACCTGGATTTTCCCACACAACAGCTGCCCCCCAGGTCAAGGCTTTCTTTCAAACAGCCTCGAGCTAGGTTCGTGTACTTTTCTGTGCTTCGGGCGTGGGAACCTAATTTCGAGCCTATCTTGTAATGATGCCCTGACGCTTTGAACTCCTTCGAGAAGCGTAACCGTCACGTCGGTCACTTCACCAAACTGACGTAGGGTTTTATTTTGAAAAGATGAATCTGAGCCTTTGGATCGTGCCCCTTCATCTTCCCGCCTTTGTTTGCCGTCATTCGATCCTGACTGAATGCCCCCGCCACTGGATTTATCAGAACTTCATCCAACGGTCAGGGGTCGAGGGCTCATTTTTCTCTAAATGTTCCTCGAACCGAAGCCACTTTATTTCACTCCAAGTTTTGAACTGCCGTTACTCTGCCCAAATTTTCCCAAATTCAGAAACATGCTTTCCTTGCCCTTCCTGGTGCTTCGTGAAGCTATCGTGGTCCATAATACCCGATTTCACCTAGACTTCAACTCTTCTTCATTACTGGTAAGTTGCTTTACGATTCTGCTTTGCTTGATGTCTGAACTTATTTTTCCATTCAGACTAGATGTTCTAGGTTTGAAAATAGAGGATAGAGACTTACCATATGCTTTCCCTGAACTACCTATGGTAGCTTTTCTGATTTCTGGTTCAGTTGTGGTTTCTGGGTTCTGGGTTTTGACGAGTCCTGGTTGTATGAACACTCATCGCTTCTGTTTTCCTATGAATGGTCGACGTCTTGTTGAGAACTAGGTGTCATTGGTTCTTTATAGTTCTGAACAGTCGTCGCCTTGAGCGGACGTTATTTATCCCTCGACTTAGGATTCTGACTTAGCTCTTTTGTCTATCTTTTTTTTATCAGAACAAATGGCCCCAAAACCCACCCGTCGAGAGGAGACGTCCGCTGTACGACCCGACTCCTCTTTTGTGGCAGAGATTTCATGGTCATCTTCCTCGTCAGAGGACGACTCCATAACGAGAGAGGTTGAGGGCCATGCGGCCGAGCCCAATGAAGAGGTTGACAGCGTCGACCTTATTGTTAAGGGAGAAGGTGGTGAGATTCCCCTCACAGGAGGTGGCGTATGTGGATTCACCACTTCACTGGTGGAGGCCCCCCCTGGCTGCCATGAGTGGAGACCCATACAGGCCATTTTTTACGGCCGATGTTGTGGCGTCAAGGATTCAGAATAAGGACATCATCCGGGCAGTTAGGGAAAGTCGCATCGACAGGAGATGGTTTGACTATCTCTTTCCGGATGTAAACTTCAGGACCAACCTTCCTCCTACCGAATATCTCCCTGTATATACTATGGTTGTCACGGTAGGGATGACCTTACCCATTCATCCCTTCGTCAAAGATTTTTGCCACTTCCATGGCATCTCGCTTGCCCAGTTTGCACTGAATTTTTGGTATTATTTTTCTGACGCCTGGGTTTTGTGGAGCCAGCAGTTTGATTTAGATCTACCGCTGGACGAGTTTATGTTTATGTATAAACTATGCCATGTCGCCAAGTGTGCGGGGTGGTATTTTTTGAGTGGTCATGGGCGATCACAACCCAAACTTAGGAAGTTAATACAAGGCATTCCCTCGTCATCTCATGGGTGGAAACCCATGTTTTTTATGGTACGGGGGCCCTTCAACTTCCACCTTGAAGACCACAGGCCTCGACGTCAGAAGGTGAAGACGTCGTTTGGGAACATGAGTGAGGATTTGGTCTTTCTTGCGCTCTTTTTTTTTTAAACAATGCTGACCACTTTTTTGATATGCAGTTAGTCATGATCGGCCGAAGCTCACCGAGAACAGGTTGACGAGGGTTAAGACGGCTTTTGGGTATTCGGAGAGCAAGCGTCATATCGACGTTCTTTTGACCGAGATGAATCTCAAGGAGGCAGGGCTAATTCTCGACCTCCCAGACCCCTCTGACCCCTTCGCCATTAGAGAGTACTTCTATTTGAACGACGAAGGTAAATTCCTAGGCTCGACGCCTCCGTTCATTCTTGCCTAAATAATTTGTACGTCGACTTTATTCTGATCTTGCCATTGTGCAGAGATGGCTTCGCTAAGGATTCAGCTCCCTGGCAGCCAGAGGCCTCAGCGCAGCCTGCAGCCTAAATCCAAAGGAAAAGAGAAGGCGGGTACCTCTTCCTCGGCGCCGAAGAAGAGAAAATCTACAAGGGGCTCTTCGGGATCAGGGTCAGAGGCTCTTGTGCATAAAAGGGTGCGCAGGGAGGAGGTGCCAGTGACCGAGAGCTGGACACCAGTGGTCCCAATCCCCAATGTTGCTGAGGTACCTTCGGCGCCGAGAGATCGCATTTTTATGTTAGGGGCCAAGGTCATGGACTCTAATTTCCAAGTCCCGGACATCTCTGAGGTCGAGATTGGGGCGATGCTGAATCTTCCTCCCCGCTTTTCCCTCGTCTTCCAGGCTTTGTATGAGTCATTCTTCGACAAGCACTGGATCTCTGCCTCTCATTCTTCTCTGGTGGACCGTCAATGCAAGCAGATATCCTTCTAAATTCATGTAAGCCTCGACCGTATAGGTTCATTTTTTTTACTCATATTTTATGACATCATTTTCTGGCTTTCAATTTCTCTCAGGGCCTAGTTCTTGCCATCCTCAACCTCATCGATCTGGTCAAGGTCGAGGAACGTGGCAAAAAAATGGATAGCCTGGAAGCCAAACTTACATCTCTTTTTGACGAGGCCAAAACTAAATGCTCGTCTGCTGTCGAGGAGAGGGATGTGGCCGCGGCTAAACTGGCGAGTTTGGAAAGAGAACTGGCCAAGCTGTCCAATCTTCAGAACGAGCTGGCCAGTTTAAAGGCTGTGGTCGAAGAACTTACTTGGCGGGCGAAGACAACCAAGAAGAGGGCGGCTGAAGCAGCTAAGAAGAACGCGGCTGAGGTTGCCGAAGCCGTAAAGAGATGCTTTGCCAAGGGGAAGCCTGAGGGGAGGAAAAAGACAGAAGCTGAGGCCTCGGAGATGCTCGTCGCCAAGCGTGAGGAGATTATTGAGGAGTTCAAGGCTTCCACGGAGCTCATCGACATTCACACCAAGGACTTTCAGTCTGCTGGGGAGCAAATAGTCAATTTGATCAAACAACAGCATCCATAGTGGGACTTGAGCTTTCTTTATGTTGCTCCACCTGCAAATGATGACGACTCTTCCCAGCCTGGGGATCGTAACGATTCGGCGGCTGGCGGTGAGGCTTAGGGCCCTTAGTTTTTTTTTTGTTAATTCTTATTTGTAAAGACTGCTATATATTTTTATATATTTTTTGCTGAATTTATTTTTCAAGATTCGTCGCCCTAATTATTTTCTTGTGTTTGCCTCTCCTCCTTAGAGGAGACGACGTTTAATTTTATGTTACCCCTTGGGGTAGTCACCTCAGCAAATTTCTTAAAATTTTGCTAAGTGTTCTTCTCTCCTCCTTGGAGGAGTCGACGTCTAATCTCACCCCTTGGGGTCATTGCCTTAGCAAATTCCTTAGAATTCTCTTAAGTTCGTCTCTCCTCCTTGGAGGAGTCGACGACTAATTTCACCCATTGGGGTCGTTGCCTTAGCAAATTCCTTGGAATTCGCTAAGTTTGTCTCTCCTCCTTGGAAGAGTCGACATCTAATTTCACCCCTTAGGGTCTTCGTTTTCTTAGCAAATTCCTTAGAATTCTCTAAGTGTTCGTCTCTCCTCCTTGGAGGAGTCGACGTCTAATTTCACCCCTTGGGGTCTTCATTTTCCAGTGATCCGTAGACCTTCGTTTTCCAATGATCCATAGACCCCTTACTGCCCCCCATGTCTGTTTAATATACCTTAGTTTTTTAAGCATACATGTTATTAAGGGGTAAATTCCTTCCTTGTATATGAGCAATATTTTTATAAACAAATCAATTTATTTAAATTGCTAAAAATACAATTGAGATGCGTAAGAATTGCATACACTATTGGTAGTACAGCTTTAGCTGTTCCGCATTCCACAGGTGTTGAATTTTCTTGCCGGCGAGGCTTTCCAGAACGTAGGTGCCAGGGCGTAGCACTTCTCTTACACGGTAGGGTCCTTCCCAAGTTGGGCCTAGAGGACCAGTATTTTTAGGTTTTGTACTCTGCGTCACCCTTTTTAATACTAAGTCCCCTTGGATGAACCTTCGTCACCTAACTTTCTTATTGTAATATCGTGCCGCCCTTTGTTGATAGGCGGCGAGCCGTAGTTGGGAGTCGAGCATTTTTTCTTCTAACAGGTCGAGTTCTCCATTCATTGCCTCCACATTAGCGTCGTCATTGTAGACAACAGTTCTTAGTGTCAGCATTTCAATTTCCACGGGGTGTACTACTTCGGCACCATATGTCATGGAGAAGGGTGTTTCCCCCGTGGTGGTTTCGCTCGTTGTCCTGTATGCCCATACGACTTTTGGAAGTTCTTCGGCCCACTTCCCCTTCAAATCGTCGAGCATTTTCTTTAGGGTATACTTCAATATTTTGTTGACAGCTTCGACATGACCATTGGACTATGGGTGTATTAGTGTTGAGAAGTCCTTTCGAATGCCCAAGTATTCACAGAACCTGCGCGTTGAGGCGTTATCGAATTGTCTCCCATTGTCAGACACAATTGAGCGTGGGACCCCAAACCTGCACACAATGTTGTTCCACATAAAGTTGGTACAAGCTACCTCCGTTGTTGTAGTAAGAGCCTTTGCCTCTGCCCATTTAGTGTAGTAGTCTACTGCGACGATGGCAAACTTGAAGCTGCTTGACGCAAGATACAAGGGTCCGATCAGGTTGATCCCCCATTTGGCAAAGGGCCATGGGCTAAGAATGGAGGTTAGGTTTTCTGGGGGTGCTCTAGGAATTGTGGCATATTTTTGGCACTTATCGTAACGCCGAGCGTATTGAAACGCGTCTTTTTTAAGCGTAGGCCAATAGTACCCCTGCCTCAAAATCTTGAGAGCTAGAGATTGCCCCCCAGTATGATTGCCACACACTCCTTCATGGATCTCCCGGAGGACCTCTTGGGCCTCATTGCCAGTTAGGCATCGCTGCAAAGGCGTTGAGTAGCCTCATCGGTAGAGTAAACCATCGTATAGTAGGTACCAGGCGGCTCTATACCTGATCCGTCTGGTCTCATCCTTATCATCTAGCAACTTGGCATCCATCAGATATTGGATGAGTGGCGTCATCCAACTATCGTCCGTCTGGACGGTCAGGGTCTCAACTTTTTCATCAATGGTCAGCCGCTCGAGTTCTTCAATAGGGACGACCCCTAGTATACCGGAATCCTTTGAAGATGCCAGTTTTGCCAAAGCGTCGGCGTTGGTGTTTTCAGCTCTTGGTACTTGTAGTATCTCATAGCTTTTGAACTTGATGAGTTCTTCCTTTACTTTTCTCAAGTATGCACTCATTCTCTCGCCGCGCGCTTGGTCTTCTTCTTTTACTTGTCTGACGACTAGTTGAGACTCACTAAAGACGCAAAGCCTTTCGATCTTCAGGTGACTTGCTAATCACAATCCTGTGATCAGCGCCTCGTATTCTGCTTCATTGTTCGATGCCTTGAATTTAAATCGCACTACTGAAGTAATCTTATGGCCTTCCGGGCTAATCAACATGACGCCGGCTCCTGACCTGTTTTCACTCGACGCTCCATCCACGTAGAGTTTCCATTCCGTCATCTTGGTCTCTTCGTTTTTGGTTGGCGTCGGCCTGTGAGAGAATTCAGCCAGGAAATCTGCCAGCGCCTGCCCTTTAATTGCTGATCTTGGCACATACTTGATGTTGAATTAGCTCAACTCCACCGACCATTTAAGTTGTCGACCGGAAGTCTTAGGCTTTTGCAGTGCTTGTCTTAACAGGTAGTTTGTGAGAACCCGTATTGTGTGGGACTGGAAGTAGTGCCGAAGCTTCCTTGAGACCACCATCAGGGCGAGGGCTAATTGCTCCATCTCGGTGTATCTTGATTCAGCGTCGAGGAGTCTTTTACTTATATAGTATACTGGCAGCTGGACCCTTTCTTCCTCTCTGATTAGCATAGAGCTCACAACATGCTTGGATACGGAGAGGTAGAGGCTCAATTCCTCATCGGGAATAGGTTTTGACAGGATTAGGGGCCTGCCTAGGTGCTCCTTCAATCTTTGAAAGGCTTCCTCACATTGTGGCATCCATTCAAAACGCTTGTTTCCTTTCAGAGCATCAAAGAAGGGGAGACATTTATCTGTTACTTTGGAGATAAACCTGTTTAGAGCGGCAACACATCCCGTCAACCTTTGTACCTCCTTTGGTTTAGTTGGAGATCTCATATCCTGCAAGGCTTTTATCTTTTCTGGATTAGCCTCTATTCCCCGGTTACTGACCATGAAACCAAGGAATTTTCCTGATCCAACTCCAAATACGCACTTTAAGGGATTTAGCTTCATGCGGTATTTCCTTAATATACCAAACATTTCTCCCAAATGGTCGATGTGTTGGGTGGCCCTGGTGCTCTTTACAAGCATATCATCGACGTAGACCTCCACTGATTTCCTGAGTAGTTGGGCAAACATCTTATTCACAAGTGTTTAGTATGTTGCCCCTGCATTTTTCAATCCAAAAGGCATTACCTTATAGCAATAGAGGCCATTATCGGTTATGAATGATGTGTGCTCCTCATCAGACGGATGCATGGGGATCTGATTGTACCCAGAGTAGACATCCATGAAGCTTAACATCTCATGCCCTGGTGTGGCGTCGACCATCTGATCTATTCGAGAAAGCGGGAAACCATCTTTTGGGCAGACTTTGTTGAGATCACTAAAGTCGACGCATGTTCTCCATTTTTCGTTAGGTTTGACCACCAAAATGAGGTTTGAGACCCATCGAGGATAATGGGCCTCCCTAATGAAGCCATTGTTGATCAACTTGTCGACATCTTCTTTTAATGCCTTGTACCTCTCTGGGTTCATGGGTCGGCGCTTTTGGCGTTTGGAGGGATATGAGGGGTCGACGTTTAGAGTATGGCATATGACTCCAGAGTCGATCCCTTCCATATCAGCATGAGTCTAGGCAAAGACATCCATGTTCCTTTTGAGGAAGCCCTCGACTTTAACCCTTAGTGATGAGGCCAAGTCTGAGCCTACTTTCAACACCTTTGTTGGCTCATTCTCGTCGACTTGGATCTCCACCAGTTGCTCAACGGGTTGAGACCATGCGACATCCTCTTCGACTTTGGGGTCTATGTCCTCGACGGCGCCATGATAGACTATTCTGGCCTCCTGCCTCCCCAGCTGATCATATCCGCGCAAGGCATCAGAGTATACAACCCTAGACTCATACTGGTTACTCTTCATTTCACCTACACCATTTGGAGTAGGGAATTTGACCTTCTGGTGGTAAATGGAGGTGATTGCCCTCAACGCCTGAAGGGTCAGCCTTCCAATCATGGCATTATACTGTGAACCTCCCTTTATTACCACAAAATTAGCCATTGTTGTGGCTTGCTGAGGCTTCTTTCCTGCGGTTATTGGTAGCCGGATTGTCCCCTTAGGGATGACAGAGTCCCCTGTGAACCCATATAATGGCCTGGAGGTTCTCTCCAATGATTCCTTGGGGATCCCCATCTTTTTCAGGCAATCAGAGTATAGAAGGTCCACCAAGCTCCCGCTGTCCACCATGATTCGGCATACAGTATGATTTCCAATTACAACCTCTACCACTAAGGCATTGTTGTGAGGAAAGTGGACCCTGTTTGCGTCCTCCTCGTTAAATGCTACGTCAGCACTACTGAACTTGGCTATTTTTACGGTCGAGACACTCCAAAATCTCTACTGGTACACCCCTCTGGCTTCGTGGGCGTACTCTTTTTGAGATCTTCGTGAGTCTCCTCCAATGTATGGACCGCCGAGGATAGTTTTTATTATGCCGACAGGTTCTCATTCCTCTAGACGCCTTTGCTCCTCTCGGCGTCGATAATCATTTTGACCGCCGTGGCCATCATTTCTTGGCCTTCGTTCAGCCTTGAACTCCTGCAGTCTTCCCTCATGAATTACCCTTTTGATCTCATTTTTGAGATCGGCACAATCGTTGGTGTGATGGCCGACGTCGTCGTGGAACCTGTAGAATTTATTATCGTTCCTTCGGCTGGGATCTGACTTCATTGGTTCTGGTCAGCGCAGCAAGTTCCCTCGACCGACCTGGTTAAATAATTCCTCGACTCCTACTGTTAGCTCATGGTAAGAGTCATACCTTTAGAACAGTCGAGGTTTACGGCTTTCTTCTTGCCTCGGCTTCTTGGGCTCAGGGGGGTTTAACGTCGAGACTGTTTGCTTGTCTCCATTTCCCCCACCTCGTCGTTTCTTGTTTTGTTTTCCTGGCGTCGACCCTTGCTCTGAATTTTTATTCTTATTGGATCGATAGTCAGGATCGTTGGCGTCAGCTTCCTCGGCGTTGATGTATCCTTGCGCTCGCGCCAGGAATTCTTTATAAGTCGACAGTGGCTTACGGTTTAGATCCCACTTGAATGGGGTAATTTTCTTCATGCTGGACAGAGCCCCCATTAGAGCCTCCCTATCAGTTATGTCCGCCGTAGCAGCGACGGCTTCCCCGTACCTTGCAAGCCATTCTTTTAGTGACTCGTTTGGCTTTTGAGATATCGTCGTCAAGTTCTGCTTTGGTGGGACATACTCTTTTACTCCAATGAACTGGAGGGAGAAGGCATCCTTTAGTTCATCCCAACTTGAGATGGAGTTTGGTTTGAGCGTACGGAACCATCTTCAGGCTGAATTTGTCAGATGGTTCTGAAAGGCTCGGCACATGATTTCCTCAGGATATCCGTGCAGCAGCATGTGCCCTGTGTACATTTCCAGGTGGTCATCCGGATCTCCTTTGCCGTCATAAGGTGGGATCGACGGTGACCTGTATTTGTCTGGGAGAGGTAGCGTCATAATCTCAGTGGTGAATGGATGGTCGTGTGTCCGGCTGGGAGTGATGTTGACGTTAACCACCTCTGCCACCTGTCCTATGTTCTTTTTGAGACCAGCAACATCGCCTGTGAATTTCTGCTCCAGGCTCGTCATGCGCTCCATGATGGCCTGTGCCTCCTCAGTCGAAATTACAGAGCCGACGCCCCTTGAGGCTTCTGCCCTCTGTGCGTTTGGCCCATGCCTTGCCTCGCTGCCCTCTCGCACCTACCCCGAATCTCCAGGGAGATTCTCACCTGGGTTCTGGGTGGCGTTACGGGGTCGGCCAGGCCTACTACCCTTTTCCCTTGGGCTCGGCGTCTGGCGGCCCTTTGACGACTGCTGAGGGATTGTGACAGTCGAGGCCTCAGATTACCTCTAATATTCTCACTATCCCCGATCTCTTCCGGGGCACCTTGTTGGTCACCATGATTTTGGTTCCCGACCATGGCAGCTCCCGGTGGTCTCGGGGCGTCTTCTAGAGGTGGCATCGAGTTTCTCCCGCCCAATCGCTCGACTACGGTCATTAGCCCCTGCACCACGTCGGTCAGGGTGGTAAGCTGGGCCTGCATATGCACTAGGTCGGGCTGTGGCATATCCGGGGGCAGTGCCTCATTCCGAACCAAAGGTTGGTTCTCTCCATCCCCGTCACGTGCCGGGTACGCCATGCTTTCCTCCATCTGGCTACCTTGGTTGATGGCTGATGCTTAATATTTTTGTATAATAAATTTCCGCAAGCGTATGGTGTCAAGTTTTGAGTATAGGGTGAGTGAGTATCATCTCCACAGAGATTGGGTTTAGAATTTCCGTTAAGTACTGTGATTATTGTAACTTAACTTTATCTAGGCAACCTAATAAGATGATAATTGAGAACAAAAACAAAATAAATATAAGAATAAAAATAAAGTATCTATACACAAATGGTCTAGGGACTTGATTTCGCTTTATTATTCCTATGTTCATCCTATTATGTAATCGCTAATCAATTCCGTTCAATTCATTAATCAAGGCTCTAATGTCATCTCGCAACCTCTCTCGAGTGCCTCACAAGAAATTGTATTTGAATACCCAAAACAATATCCCTATTCGAAATGAATATTTAAACACAAATTAAGCTTCGCCTTTAGAATTAGAAAATAGGAATATTGATCGCCTCTCGGCCTCACAACGACCTAAATCCTAATTTGATTATCTAACCGTTGATCTCCTATCGGTCTCACAACAACCTAGACTATGTTTCTCAAATCTAGATAAAGAACTCAATCTCTCTCGAGCATCAAATTCGCAATCTAAAAATCATCTAACTCATTGGCCAAATAAATTAGAAGCATTAAGCATAGAGAAACATCAATGAATTAAAAACAAAATTGAATTAACAATCAACAAAATATTCAAAACATAGTTCAAATAAAACTACATCAAGTCCTAGATTCAATGTCTAGCTCAACATGGAAAAATAGATGAAAGAAGATAAAACCCAATATCCATTGAAGAGCTTCCAAGAGCCTCCAAGATGAAGGATTTCGGCATCCTTTTGATGTTTTCTTCAGATTTCTGGGCTCCCCTTCTCAAGTGGCATCTCTTTCCTTTTATACTACTCAGTTTCAGAGCTAGGGTTTCATACGCGCACTGCAGCCTGCGTGAAAACGCGCTGCGGCGCGCGTTTTTGGAAGAGGATCCCGCTGTTGCGGGCTGGGGCGCACTGGAGCACGTGCAGCAATCATCTGGGCGCGCTGCAGTGCGCGTTCCTGCTCTGGGCGCACGGGCGCGCGCGCGCGCGGGCGCGCCCCTGGATATGGGCACGGGCGCGTAGCGGGCTCAGGCGCGGGCACGCGTCCATTCTGACTTCGCTTTCCTTTGCGCGCTGTAGCCCACTTTCTTGCATTCTAGAGCCTCCTCTTTTGTGCCTTAAAATCCTCTTTCGCCTCCTCTTGGCATTGATTCACAAGTTGGGCAAATATTCTTCTTTTCTTCATGCAAAATCATCCAAGTTCGCATTTATTTATAATTCCTATAAAAAGCACACAAAAGACATTAAACTAACAAAAATGCTTGAAAACTTACAAATATTCAATCTTAAAAGTACTTGATTTGTTGGTAGAAATACCCGTCATCAAATACCCCCAAACTCAAACATTTACTTGTCCTCAAGCAAAAGAAAAGAAAGAAAAAGAAAACACAAATCAAGTACTAAGACACAAACGAAAAAAAATGTGAGTTTTGTATCGAATCAACAACTGTGCATGTATCTCCAAAGCCACATAATGCTCTAAGCTCAAAAGCAATGCACACACTGAGATTATCTAGACTTTTAACATCAAGCATCAATTTCACTCCACTTAAGACTCTCAAAGTGTCTGTGTGCACAATCAATCTCAATCAACCAAATAAAATCCGGATAGAACTATGTGCTAAGGAGATTATGAGTGATATCTTAATAAGAACAACCATAGGCCCATTTTTCGTGTCACTCTCCACTAATAAAGGTTCACTTGTCATTGAAGATCAAAAGGACTTTTGAGGGTTGTAATGTATGGCTAGGGTAAAAGGTGGATGAGATTAGAATTTTTAGGCTCAAATCACCCTAGGCATGTATCACAACTCATGGATCTCACATGATTTCTAAGAAAAGAAAAAAAAATATTTTACCAACTCTTCATTTCATCATACTGGCTTTCAATCGAACCCAAAAAGAAATAAAAACCACAAAAATTTGAGAAATAAAGACCACACCCCCAAACTCAAAATCAACATTGTCCCCAATGTTGTAAAGAAATGGAAATAGTAACTCAATTCCTCATCCAATTAACTCTTATTATATATATATATATATTTTTTCTTTACTATTTTTTTTCTT
>NW_010367902.1:66493-68327 GCF_000414095.1 Morus notabilis | reverse complement strand
AAATAAGCAATATGGCTCAAAGGGGGTAAACAAATGATGAATTTTCTTTTCAAGAGTTAGCTTCAAAGGCCCAATCGATCCGAATAAAATGCCTTAATCTTCTCTCCAATGATACTAAACCAACAATTTCGCCTCAAGTTTCACTCAAATGGGTTCTAGTGTTCATGAGATATCAAAGTCTACCTAATGCACATAAATGTTCTCCAAATGCTCAAAAGATCAAGTGATCATGATTCATGGTGCTCAAAAGTAGAGAATCAAGAGTGAATTTCAATCAATGCGAGTCAAGCACACAGAAATCTCAATGAAATACATTTCAAAAGACCTAAGAAAGCATCAAGTGATTATACTCATCATTATTATCTAGTCATTTCATCTCAACAAAACTCACAATTTATTCAAATGAGCTCAAAGAAAAGCGAGTAAAAACATGACCAAAAGAACACAACTCAATAGAGACAAGTTATAACAACCAACTCACAAGTAATGCCCAAAATCTACTAAAATCAACCACAAAGTGTCTCACCCCCAAACTCATAATCAAACAATCATTAAAATTAATAACAAGGGAATAAGAACACGTACCGGGGAGGCAAGACAATCTTGCCTCCTAGTATGGTTGGTGATGATGCACCGGGCATGATGGCATAAACTCGGGCTGGGGCGGGGCTCTCCTCCATAAATTGTGTCTTTAGGCTCAATTATTCCTATGCCGAGCCAACTCGTCAAAGAGTGGCTTTCGCCCATAGTACGTGTCATACAAAACAACGTACGGGTCTTGATTCTTTACACCTTCAAGCTTGGCGAGATTTGGCAGTTTTCGGCTTATTTGCTCAACTCGACTCGGCACCTGCATATGCGCTTGGTTGGCGTGGAAGAACGACGCTCGAGATGGTGGGGGAGTTGCCGGCCACATTGGGTCTTCATAGATGTGATCTTTCTCAACCGGGGGTGGCACGACAATGGGGATCTCGAGGGATTGAGACTCATTGACATCTTCTTGAAATTCTTCACTAACCAATTCTTAAGTCTCCTTCTCTCTCAAAGAGTCATCTTCAAATAACTCCCAATCATCCTCTTGTGTTTCTCTATTCATGGCGTTAGTAGATTCATCTGAAAACAGCTTCAACCTAAACAACTCTGCTAGATTTGCCTTCATTTCCTCGTGAAGTTGGTCGAGCGCCTCCATCCTCTCTAACTTCTCTATGCGGAGTCTTGTCTCCTCCGAAAATTGGGCGACAAAGTCTTCAAGTGAGGTAGAAGACTCCGCTTGGTGATGGGGGGTGTCAACCCATGGCTCTGAAATGTTAGAGCTATCCTCAAAACTGTGGTGGTTTATTGAATACCTCCCATACCGATAGTTAACATTAGCCATGTCTTCCAAAAACCAATACACTTCATCCGCCGATAATTGGTAAAGAGAGGTGGTACCATTTCCTCTTTCCACCCAACTTCGTGTTGCGGTGTTTAACCCATCGAGGAAGTTTTGTAGTTAACACTCTTTTGAGAGACCATGTTCGAGGAGCCCAATGAGTAAATCGAGTCTCGTTGAGCAAATCTTAAGAGGACTTGTCGATCAACCATCTCCAAGTATCTCGTAACACAAAAGAAAACAAAAATAAAATAAAAGATTAAAAATGATAAATAAAAGCCTAAATTAAAATCAAGTTATGTACTCACAATATTAACAACAATTTAAAACGTCAATCCCCGGCAACGACGCCAAAAACTTGATGCTTAATATTTTTGTATAATAAATTTCCGCAAGCGTATGGTGTCAAGTTTTGAGTATAGGGTGAGTGAGTATCGTCTCCACAGGGATTGGGTTTAGAAT
>NW_010367902.1:65740-66473 GCF_000414095.1 Morus notabilis | reverse complement strand
GTGATTATTGTAACTTAACTTTATCTAGGCAACCTAATAAGATGATAATTGAGAACAAAAACAAAATAAATATAAGAATAAAAATAAAGTATCTATACACAAATGGTCTAGGGACTTGATTTCACTTTATTATTTCTATGTTCATCCTATTATGTAATCGCTAATCAATTCCGTTCAATTCATTAATCAAGGCTCTAATGTCATCTTGCAACCTCTCTCGAGTGCCTCACAAGAAATTGTATTTAAATACCCAAAACAATATCCCTATTCGAAATGAATATTTAAACACAAATTAAGCTTCGCCTTTAGAATTAGAAAATAGGAATATTGATCGCCTCCCGGCCTCACAATGACCTAAATCCTAATTTGATTATCTGAGCGTTGATCTCCTCCTAGTCTCACAACAACCTAGACTGTGTTTCTCAAATCTAGATAAAGAACTCAATCTCTCCCAAGCATCAAATTCACAATCTAAAAAAATCATCTAACTCATTGGCCAAATAAATTAAAAGCATTAAGCATAGAAAAACATAAATGAATTGAAAACGAAATTAAATTAACAATCAACAAAATACTCAAAACATAGTTCAAATAAAACTACATCAAGTCCTAGATTTAATGTCTAGCTCAACATGAAAAAATAGATGAAAGAAGATAAAACCCAATATCCATTGAAGAGCTTCCAAGGACCTCCAAGATGAAGGATTTCGGCCTCCTTTTGATGTTTTCTTCA
>NW_010367902.1:64442-65553 GCF_000414095.1 Morus notabilis | reverse complement strand
AGGGACTTGATTTCACTTTATTATTTCTATGTTCATCCTATTATGTAATCGCTAATCAATTCCGTTCAATTCATTAATCAAGGCTCTAATGTCATCTTGCAACCTCTCTCGAGTGCCTCACAAGAAATTGTATTTAAATACCCAAAACAATATCCCTATTCGAAATGAACATTTAAACACAAATTAAGCTTCGCCTTTAGAATTAGAAAATAGGAATATTGATCGCCTCTCGGCCTCACAACGACCTAAATCCTAATTTGATTATCTAACCGTGATCTCCTCTCGGTCTGACAACAACCTAGACTATGTTTCTCAAATCTAGATAAAGAACTCAATCTCTCTTGAGCATCAAATTCGCAATCTAAAAATCATCTAACTCATTGGCCAAATAAATTAGAAGCATTAAGCATAGAGAAACATCAATGAATTGAAAACGAAATTAAATTAACAATCAACAAAATATTCAAAACATAGTTCAAATAAAACTACATCAAGTCCTAGATTCAATGTCTAGCTCAACATGGAAAAATAGATAAAAGAAGATAAAACCCAATATCCATTGAAGAGCTTCCAAGGACCTCTAAGATGAAGGATTTCGGCCCCCTTTTGATGTTTTCTTCAGATTTCTGGGCTCCCCTTCTCAAGTGGCATCTCTTTCCTTTTATACTACTCAGTTTCGGAGCTAGAGTTTCATACGCACGCTGCAGCCTGCGTGAAAATGCGCTGCGGCGCGCGTTTTTGGAAGAGGATCCCACTGTTGCGGGTTGGGGCGCGCTGCAGCGTGTGGGGCAATCATCTGGGCGCGCTGCAGCGCCCATTGGGTGCGCTGCAGTGCGCGTTCCTGCTCTGGGCGCGCGCATGGTGATAAGTGCATGAATTTGCACTTTTAATGTTCATAATTGTCAAACTATTTTATCAATTTTGTGATTTTAATTTCAAATATTCCTAAATTAAGAGGATTTAATTTTAATTGGATTTATTTTATTTTTCAGGTTTTTGAAGAAAACAATTGAATTTGGGCTAGTTTACCAAGCAAAACCCAAAAGTTGAGCCCAAGAAAAGCCCAATTCGGCCCAAAGCCCATCAGCCCATCAGCTAGCCAAGTCAAGCC
>NW_010367902.1:60262-63220 GCF_000414095.1 Morus notabilis | reverse complement strand
ATCTTTTTTTTTTTTTAATTTTTTTTTTTTTTTTGGCAATTTTTAAAAAAAAAAAAAAAAAAAATTTTTTTTTGCTGCTGGGGGCATTCCGAGAACCAAAAAAAAAAAAAAGTTTCTCACTTTGACTTTTGTTTATTTATATTTGTTTTTAAAATAAAAAATAAAATAAAAAACCCTTGTCGTACTCTTTTATAGTTTTATTAACTCTTAAGATTACAACTAGGATTGTAATTAATTGACTAATTTAGATTCCTAATCTAGGATTTTCATAATTTGTAGATTTAGGATAATTTTGTAGATTTAGGTTTTTGACTTTAGGAATAGTTTCCATTAATTAGATTACATTTCATAATTTACTCAATAAAATTTAATAATTAATTTTGAGAATAATTGTGTGGTTACGTGGAAAGTATAATCTGAGGGAGTTCTGTCTAGGAAAGTTGGTTAATAAGCGGGCTCGCCCCACCAATCTTTCCTAGGAACATTGTTCTGTCTAGGAGACTATTCATTGAGCCAAGAGCTATAGTCTTTCCTGGGAGCCCTCTCGGAGGTTACAATTTACGTTACTATATAATTATTATTATTATTTTTTTTTTTTTTTGAAAAAAAAAAGTGAAACTTTATAGGGTGAATGAATCGTCATAGAGACGAATTAGGGAGATTCAAAATAAAACCGGAGAACCCTAGTGAAGTTTCTTCCCACACGTCTAGTCCTCCCTCGACCCCAGGCTCGTTAGCCGTTGCAAATCCGTTCGCAATGGCACAAAATGAGGAAGTCCAGCAGAAGACGTTGAACGACTATCTCCATCCTACGCGTATGGCCACACCATCATGCATAATGTTTCCCCTAAATATGCCGAATTTAGATTTCAAGCCAGGCATGATCCAACTCCTGCCGACCTTTCATGGGTTAGAGAGCGAGAATCCATACGTTCATATTAGGGAATTTGAAGAAGTAGTGGCCACTTTTCACAACCGAGCTGAAGTCGTGGACGCTGTACGATTGAAATTCTTTCCTTTCTCTTCGAAGGAAAAAGCTAAAAGCTGGTTGTATTCTCTGCGACCTAGGTCTATTGGAAGTTGGGAAGAAATGACGACATCATTTTTCAACAAGTATTTCCCTCACCATAAGACCAATGGTCTGAAACGACAGATCTCAACCTTTACCCAAAAGGACAATGAAACTCTGTATCAAGTTTGGGAACGGTTCAAGGATCTGTTAAATCAGTGTCCTCACCATGGTTACGAGAGTTGGCACCTCGTCAGTTATTTCTACGAAGGACTCACGATTCGAGAGCGCCAATTTGTGGAGATGATGTGCAATGGTGAATTTCTCCAAAAGGATCCCGAGGAGGCTTTTGAGTATCTCAACGAGTTAGCCGAAAAAGCCCACACTTGGACCGGACCTAGTGCTACTGACAACACCAATAGGTCCCGATCGGTTGGAATCTATCAATTAAGGGAGGAGGACAACCTCAAAGCCCAAGTCGAATCTTTGACAAGGCAAATCGAGGCCCTCAAAGGCAAAGAAGGTAGAGGAATCCACACGGTCGCAAGGGCAGAGACACATGAGCCATGCTTTGTCTGTGGTGGGGTGGAACATCTAGCTAAGGATTTTCCTGCTTATGGTGAAATGAGAGGGGTTTATGAGGAGCAATGCAATGCCTTAGGGGCATACAATAAACCCTTCTCTAACACATACAATCCTAGCTGGAGGAACCATCCAAACTTCAGTTGGAGAGATTCCAACCAAGCAGAACCATCAGGAGGACAATGGAGAACTGAGCAACAGCCGCAACCACTAAAGGCGTATTCTACACCTCAATACAATTCGCATCAGCCAAGGATTTCTCTTGAGAACACCTTGCAATCTTTCATGGAGGTGCAGAGTAAGACGAATCAAAATTTTGAATCACTGTTCACGCAAATGGTGGAGGAAGTAAAGAAATGAAAAGTCAAATCACGAAGATGACTGGAGCTTTGGCTGTTCAAGAATGCGGCAGGTTCCCTTCACAAGCTCAGTCAAACCCAAAGGGTCAACATATGGCGCAAACCTCATGTCTTGATAATCAAAATGTTAAGGAGGTGAATGCCATCAGTACTCGTAGTGGTAAGATTATGGAAGAACCATCAACAAGTGCCACCGCTTCGAGTAGTAAGGAAGTTGTCCCTGAGAAAGATGAGCCAACAAATGTTCCGGTAAAGGTGCCTTTTCCCCAAGCTCTGCGTCCAACTGGGAAAGTACCGGAACACCAAAATGAGATCCTAGAGCACTTGACTCAAGTGAAGATTAATCTTCCTTTGCTTCATGTTATCAAGCAAGTGCCTGCTTATGCTAAGGTTATCAAGGATCTATGCACTATCAAAAGGAAGCACCATGTCAAGAAGACAGCATTCTTGACAGAACAGGTAAGCGCGGTGATCGACCAGAAAACACCGCTCAAGTATAAGGATCCCGGTTGTCCCACAATTTCCTGTTAGATTGGGACACATGAGTTCAGCCAAGCTTTGCTTAATTTAGGAGCGAGTGTTAACCTCATGCCATACTCTGTCTACTCGCAACTTGGTCTTGGAGAAATTAAGCCCACATCTGTGGTTCTGCAGCTGGCTGATCGATCGATCAAGAAGCCTCGGGGGATAGTTGAGGATGTTTTGGTTCAAGTTGATAAGTTCTATTACCCCATTGACTTTCTAGTCTTGGATACTCAATCCATGGTGAGTATGGAGTCCAAGATTCCCATCATCCTCGAAAGACCCTTCCTTGCTACAGCCAATGCTCTCATCAACTGTAGGAATGGTCTGATGAAGATATCCTTTGGGAACATGACTTTGGAGGTGAATGTTTTTCACATTGCAAAGCAACCACGTGATGATGACGAGTGCCACCAAACATTTCTAAAGTTTGACTTAAATTTGAATTTGAATTTGAATTAAAATTAGACTACAGGATAAAGGATG
>NW_010367902.1:56376-57468 GCF_000414095.1 Morus notabilis | reverse complement strand
CCGACCGCAAGGATTGGTCCTTACGTCTTCTTGTCGCTCTCTGGGCATACCGCACTGCTTACAAATCTCCTCTTGGGATGTCTCCCTATAGACTTGTCTTTGGGAAAGCCTGTCATTTACCTGTCGAGCTCGAACATAAAGCCTATTGGGCCGTCAAAGCCCTTAACTTTGATCTCAATGCTGCCGGTATTCAAAGAAAGCTCCAATTATCTGAGATTGAGGAGTTAAGGAACGACGCATACGACAATTCTAGGATCTACAAGGCAAAAATGAAAGCGGCTCATGACAAGCAGATCCTGAGAAAGAATTTCGAGCCAAATCAGCGGGTGCATCTTTATGACTCCCGTTTGCATCTCCACCCAGGTAAGTTAAGGTCACGGTGGACTGGTCCATTTATGGTGAAACAAGTTTTTCCCAACGGTGCTATTGAGGTCAAGGACCCAAGCGATGGGAGAGTATTCAGAGTCAATGGCCAGAGACTAAAGCATTACATTGAGCGTGTGAGCCAAGCTGAAGAGATCATTCTCGAGGCTCCGATTTACCAACCTTGAAGAGTTTGCTTCTAACCCTTTTGTAACATATTTTTGTTTCTTTGTTTCGTTTGGTTTGTTTTGTGTGCTTTTATTTTGATTTCGTGTGCTTTTATATTTGTTTGTATTTTGGAGAATCAGTTCAGGCGGCTCGACTAAGTTCCAATGTTCTTCACCCAAGTGTTCTCTTTCTCTGTCTTCTTCGTATTGCATATCTTTTTAGACATTGAGGACACTGTCTGATTTTGGTTGGGGGTGGTGAGCATATTCATGCGTGAGATTAATTTTTGTCTTGTTATTTTGGGTCAAAATTTTTGCGAGATTATCTGAGTATGATTTCAAAATTTTTGGTTTGAGTCAGTTTTTGCTATCTTAATTACCAAGAAATGATATCCAGAGTTATTTTTGAGCACAAGCTAAACCTTGTGGTAAGATTGTTGTTGACACATTTAGTTGAGAAAAATTCCTGAGTTTAAGGTTTTCATTTTTGGTGAGTTGTGAGAATTGAGAAAACAACGTTTTGAACTTTCATTGATCTTTTGAGTTGGTTGAGTCATTAACG
>NW_010367902.1:42141-53984 GCF_000414095.1 Morus notabilis | reverse complement strand
TGTGGGGTGCGCGCCTAGGTGTGGGCGCGCGTGCGGCCACGCGCCTGGATGTGGGCGCGGGTGCGCATCGGGCTCGGGCGCGGGAGCGCATCCCATTCTGACTTCGCTTTCCTTTGCGCGCTGTAGCCCGCTTTCTTGCATTCCAAAGCCTCTTCTTTTGTGCCTTAAAATCCTCTTTCGCCTCCTCTTAGCATTGATTCACAAGTTGGGCAAATATTCTTCTTTTCTTCATGCAAAATCATCCAAGTTTGCATTTATTTATAATTCCTATAATCATGCAAAATCATCCAAGTTTGCATTTATTTATAATTCCTATAAAAAGCATACAAAAGACATTAAACTAACAAAAATGCTTCAAGACTTACAAATATTCATGCTTGAAAGTACTTGATTTGTTGGTAGAAATACCCGTCATCAATGGCGGTGTCTTTTCTTCTTGGAGGCATAGTCGCTGCCTATTTCCTTGTGGTTGGGGTTAAACGGCTTAACCAGAGATTCTGGGTTCAATCCCCAGCGGAATCGCCAATTGTTGACAGTGAAATTTCATCAACAGGATTACGCCGGATCACCTTTAGGTGTCCTGTAAGGTTACCGGCTAAAAAGTGTTTATTTGATATTGAAAATGATGTAGTAAAGCGTGTATGAAGTTTATGGTAAATATAATGGGAGGGCTGTGCTTGTATGAAAATAAAGGCACAAGGTTTATAGTGGTTCACTCTATTAATGAAGAGCTACATCCACTTTTCTTTATATTTCTTTTGGATTCTTTACAATTACTCTCCCTTTCTACTCTCAGGTTGAATAGGAAATGAGCCAAACTCAAAGGAAAATCCTCTTTTTTTACTCGTTTGGGGCTTTGCCCCTTTTATAGCCAAGGGTTCCTTCGTGGGCGGTTCCTCTCATAGGCAGAAGCAGTCGAGTGGCCTACCCTCATAGGCTCAGACCGTAGCCCACTAATCACCTTTTGAACTGTACACTCATCCAATTAGTCTTCCATTACGGCTCTGTAGACTCCCTGTAACCCTCCACCGTTCACTGTTGGGCGGTTTAGGGGCTTGTAATTAATGCCCGCACTGTAGACATCTCCCAGTGCCAGACGCAAGTTGGTGTGTCAGACACCTTTCTGGAGATACAAGCGTCGCCTCCCATGCTTTTCCCTCGACGTCTACGCTGAGCGGGCAGTGGCCTCTTCTGGCCGTCGATCCTTCCGTGGCGTAGGGAATTTGCACAAGTCATAGGGTCGACGCCCTAAGGCAGGCTTTCTTCGCAGCGTAAAGGGGAAGTGAGTTTCAGGCGTTGAGGGTTGTCACTTTGTGAGGAGAAGCATGGTCACGTGTAACGCTATCGCTATCCCACGTGTCACCTGAATTTTTCCACACAACAGGTACCTTATGTTTTATCATAATCTATGTTTAGTATCATGTGTTTTTAATGTTTTGAATATACACCTTGACGTTTTAAATATTATTTTTTGGTACCTAGATGTTGTTTTTCTTTGTGTATATAAAATATTAAAACTGCCCTTATTACTATTTTTTCAGACCAAAAATTTCAACTAAGATTCTAAATTTTTTTTAAAAATACTTTAAATATATTAAAATCTACACTTAAAAGTGCTACGGTGGTATAGAAAAAGAGTATTGTGACTTTTTATAGAGAGAGAGAGAACAAGTCAGAGAGAAGTAGAGAGAGAGTGGAGGTCGAATGTGCCGGTCCGTAGGCCGCTGTTCTTTGTCCAGAGTGTCGTCTCCGGCCGATCTTCATGTCCTAGGGTTCGTGTCGCCAGGAGAGAAGCTTTTTGCTTGGATCGGAGCCTAGGAGCGTTGCCGAAAGAGACGGATTATCCACTGTCGATTTGGGTCCACAAAGGAGGATGGAGGAGCATACGTCGTGTGCGACGGTCGTGGGAGGTTCGGATCGGGAACGGGCTGGGTGCGTTGCGGGTGGGTTTTGGCTCAGCTGCGTGGGGTTGAGATGGTTTGGGCGGATTGGGCCTCCCTTGGCCTGTCGCTGGTGTTAAGGGACTCCCCTGTGGCTGGGGGTAGGTTCGTGTCACCGATGGTGGGTAGGCTGAGAAACGTCTAGTCTGTCCGGTGGAAGGATCAAGGAGGGTCAGTGAGAGCCCTTTGGTGGTTTGACGGCTAAAGTCTGAGTAGATGGGGCTTTTGGGTGGCTGGCATTGAGGGACCTCATGTTCGTGGATCGTGATAGAGGCGACATTCTAGATTTGTGTTTATTGTTGTTTGTGTTATGTGTTTGTTGCTAGCGTTAGTATATTGATAATAAAGGAGGTGGTCCTAGCGTTAGTTATCTCGCTCATCCAGGCGAGTTGATCACCGTCGGTATGGGTTGTTTAGTCCAGCTAGAAATTTTACTAGACCGTGTAGATGTTCCTTATACAAAAGGTTTGGTCTCGGTCGATTGGATTAATCCACTGATTGTTTGGCCTTTTTTAACAAGCTTCAACCGTGCTCAATTTTTATGTGCGGATTAGACTTTTTCCCTTTGAGTATCATATTTTCCCTTATGTTATCAGTGTTTTTACTGGTGGATCCAGTAGTAGGGGTCAAATTCCATTATATTCGGGGTCATGTACGTCTTTTATATCGAGTTTGTATTTCATTCATTTTATTTTTTAAAAAAGTGTTATAGTATTTTCTTTCACAAAAATACAACTCAAGTCACAACTCAAACTTTATTGTTACAGTATTTTCTCTCATAAAATTTAAATTTAACTTCTTTGTTACATTATTTTTTTTACACACACATAACTCAAGTCATAATTTAAGTTAAGACTTGAGTTGTGAAATGAACATGGCGTCTTTGTTGCTCACTTTGTTTATTTGTCTCTGTCTCGCGTTTTCATTTTTTTCACTGTTTTATCGTTTCAATTCTCTTGTCGTTTTTAACGTTGTTATATAAGTATGAGTATCTTTATACTATAATGTCATTTTGTTTTTCTTTGAAAAAATTATTAAATTTACACTTAAAAGTATATGAATCTAAATTTTTATCTTTTATTTTTAATTAATACGTTGTTATATAAGTATGAGTATCTTTATACTATAATGTCATTTTGTTTTTTTTTGAAAAAATTATTAAATTTACACTTAAAAGTATATGAATCTAAATTTTTATCTTTTATTTTTAATTAATATATTTTTACTGATATAATTATTTAATTAAAAATAATATCTAATAAAAATAAGAGATATTTATCTTATTTTTCATTTTTTTTACATGTCTATAATAGGGTGAGCTAAATCTCAACGAAGGTCTATGTGTTGCCTTTGCATCTAATTGTAACCCAAAAATAATAAAAATAATTACAAAAGCAACCATTATTTTTATTAAAATATTTCTTCTTACCCCATGTTATTTTTCATAAAACAAATCTTTTTTTTTTTTCAAAAAAATGGTTGTTACACATTTTTTTTTCCTTAAGAATAACAATTCTTTTTTTTTTCTTTTGAGATTATTTTTTAAATAAATAGATATGAGAAAAATGTTTTTTTTTTTACAGATTATCACAATAATTATAATCACAAAATTAAACCTATTTTATTAATTAAAAAAGTATAATTATAATTAACAGTAAACTAATTTTATGTATTACCTTTGTAATATATAAATTAAACTAATTTCTCAAAATTTCACAAATTAATTTTCAAACAAAAATTAACTTCACAATATAAAAAGTCAAAACAATAGTTTATATCTAACACCCAGATTCCGGCGACGTAAAACCCCGATTCCGGCTTGAAAATCATCTTGTTCATTGTAAAACAATTCACAACCTCGCTTGAAAATCATCGTGTTCATTGTCAATTCTTTAAACAAACACAAATTTCAGTAATCCTAAAAAATAAAAATGCAAACTTTTTTAGCAAATCTCGTTCGTTCTCTTCATTCCTTATCAGCGTTTTCTTCCTCTCCGTTCTCTGCAAATCAAATAGAAAAAAAAAAAAAAGCAGGCCAAAAATCAAAACGAGGAATTGAAGGTGCTTGAGTGGGCAGCGGGCGTTCTTAGCCGGTGATGGGTCGCGACAGTGCGACGAGCAAGAGGGCAGTGAGGGCGCGGGGAGGACGACGACGACGACGAGGGAAAGGGGGAGGACGACGGGGGCAAGGGAAGGACGGCGAGGGCGCGGGGAGTACTACGAGGGCGTGGCGAGGACGACGGCTGCGCGGGGAGGACGGCGACTGTGCGGGGCCAACGTGTCGACGGCGAGGGCGCGGGGAGTACGATGAGGGCGTGGGGAGGACGAGGGAGCCAAGGTGTTGCCGGCGAGTGAAGCTCCAGCACGCAGCTCGGTTGACGGCGAGGATGGGCTGACGAAGCTCTAGGACATTTTTGGTTTATCAGTGTTAGGGATTTAGAGATCAAGGGCTAAGATCAAAAGCTTTAACTAGATTAATGGCTGAGATTTATGCAAATTTATAAATTCTTAAATTTGAGAAAAAGAGAGTAATCAAATGTACGAGTATGTATTGAATGGTGTAGTTTTTATGGATAACACAATCTTTAACCGTTTAACTTGTAATTTATTGGTGCAGATTTTACACCCTACCAGTAGACAAAAATACAGGGGCTGTTCGCAGTTCATTTTTTGAATTAAAAATTTTAAAAAAGTAACTTGATTTATAATTTTATTTAAGTTCACGTTCTTTTAAGTTTAAATTCAAGTTTGAACTCGAGTTTGAGACTAAAACTCGAGTTTGGGACTAAAACTCGAGTTCAAGTTTTCCCCTCAACTCGAGTTCAGAAACTCGAACTCAAATTAATGAACAGTATTTTTCTATTCTTAAAAATGCTATAACTTTTTCGTTTTAATTCTGATTGAGATGATTTTTTTTCTATGCGTTGACAACGAAAAGACGAATAAAACTCCACCCATATACCCTATTAAAATTTTTCATCAGCATTGAGTTTTCATTAAAATACTATCTAAATACAAATTTAAGTTTTGACTCACTCAAACACACAACTCAAAAAGATTATTATCTCAAATCATAACTCAAATGTATACAACCAAACACAAACTTAAGTTACAACTTCAACTCAAGTTATAACTCAAACTCAACTCAAAATTTATACTCAAGTCACCTAACTCAAAAACGGCAAAAGAACAACGCCATAATCACCCTACCATAGACATTTTTTTTATAGCTTTCGAAACTCTCTCGTCAATTGTTGTGTTGTTTTATAAGTCATGGTCTTTCGTGGTTTTGAATAAATGTACCTTCTAATTATTTATTATTTATTTTTAAGGAAAATCTAGAGATGCAACCATGGGCCAAGGTCCGTGGCTGGCCCGGTACGATATTGTTTAAGGCACGGACAAACCCAACAAAATTAATGGGTTGGGCTAGACTAGTATTTCTCATCTCATGGACCGACCCAGCACGACTCATGAAAATTCATAAGCCATGTCGAACTTGAGCTGTGCTGAGCTAGCACGAACTGGCCCAATAATAGGGCAACCTATGAAAGGTCCATTATAGCCTAATTTCATATATATATATATATATATATTTATTTATTTATTTATTTATGAATAATTAAATTTTGTTTTTTTGCTATGTTCATTCGTGGGTGAACATAGCCTTGGAGAATGGCCTTCTGCAAGGTCTAACATATCAGGCTTTTTATGTTTTTTGTTTATTTGATTTTTTTTAGTAACTTTGTAAACATTTTATGTATAATTATTCTGTATTTATTTTTTTTTTATGAAGATTTTATCCCACTAAATTTTCTATTAGAAAAGTTTTTAATAAGATAATTGTAAATAAATATCTCTTTTTATATTTTTATTAACTATTCAGACTTTTATTAACTTTTTTAAAAAATTTTAAAAAATATATTAAAAAAATAAAAAATTAAAGATTAAAATGAGCTGACCCATATAAATGGATCAAGATTGACCTACCAATCCTAACTCCTTGATGGGCTCAAATGAGATGGCCTGTTCACGGCCCATGGCATGGTCTGACCTAGCCATGAAATATTGGCCTATAGTGTGGGCTTCGAACTGGAATTAGTATAATAGTAGTAGTGCTAGTGACGGTATGGAAATTAAGAGGTTGTTCTTTTAGAGTGTAATTTGAGTGTAGTTTTTGAGTTATAACTTGAGTTGAAGTTGTAACTTGAATAAAGTTGAGTAAAATTGAATAAAGTTGAAACTTAAAAGAACGTGAACTTGAATAAAATTGGAACTCGAGTTGTCTTTTTTTGAGTTTTTTAGACAAAAGAACATGCCCTAATTCATTTGGATTGTTTGCTCAATTTTTTTAATCGTTCTTAGTGTTCATGCAATGGCGTGGAGGAGTTGTGCCAACGGAAGTCGTGGGTTAACGCCGACAATGTCAGAGGAAGTCATCGGCCGTGGATAGAAGGGGGTGGCCAGGTGGTGGAAGAGGGAGTTGGATGGTTTGAGTTAGCTTTGAGTGTTTTTTTTTATAAAAAAAAAAATTAATCAGGTGTAGAGTTTTCATTGTTTAGTCTATGCTCCGATATGCGCAGGCTTATTTTCTTTTCATAAACTCACTTGTAAGCAACCATTAAATCAGAATCGAACGGTAATAGTTACTCTACGATAAGAGAAAGTACACCCCCAATAATAGAATCTCTCTTATTTTTATTTTTAATTTTTTGTATTCTATTCTCCGTTTTTATAATTTCTCAAAAAAAAAAAAAATCCCCTTCTCAAAGGAAAAAAAAAAAACCCTCAGTTTTATACATGGGTTTTGAAATCAAAAGAAATAAACGAAAAAGGTCATATTCCCCCTCTTCCCAAAAACCCTCGCTTTTCAAAATCACATCACTCTTTGCTTTGCTCCCACCAGAACACCAAACTAAACCACTCTCTGCTCGCAAATGTGAGATCTTTCTGCGCAACATTTAGAGAGAGAGAGAGAGAGAGAGAGAGAGATGAGTTCGAAGGAGAGTTGCAGAAACGAGCTTCGAACTGCTATTCGTCAGCTCAGCGATCGATGTCTCTATTCCGCCTCCAAATGGTAAAACCCCCTTTCCAAACCCTAGCTAGCTTTTTCTTTTTTTCTTTCGGTTGCGATTTTGTTGCTGAATTTATCAGATGTTGGGTTTATTTTTTAAACTTTTGAGATGACTTTTAACTTTAGTTCGATTTTAGCTGCGTCATCTTAAAATTTTGAAATTTTTTGTCCGCTTATAAGGGTTGTTTGCTCTGCAGGTTTGTATTAAAGATACGATTGAGTTAATAAATTTGTTTTGCAATATGAAAAAAGATCAAGGGTAATCTCGATAAATATCGCAGGTCAAAATTTTTACCGATTTATAACATTTTTAGTCAAATAATTATACTAATAAAAAGATATTTATTAAGAGTAAGAGATAAAAGTCCAGACTACTATAGGTAAATTCTCCATTTTTTCAAAGATTTTTCTTTTTTCAATTAGGCCAAATGGGTATGTCAAAATCCCCATTTCAAATTCAAATCTTGCTGCATTTGGCAGGAAGGTGGAAAAAATGATTTCTTTTTTGGTTTCTGGTGTTGGTAATTGTTAACTGTGTAGTAATTGATTTCTTTATGTGCCCTTGTAGGGCAGCAGAGCTGCTCGTGGGTATCGAGCAAGACCCAGCGAAGTTCACGCCGGCAAACACCAGGTTCCACCGTGGAAGCTCTAGCATCCGCCGCAGGTTTCGCACCAACGATGTCACCTCGACGCCGACTACCGGTGTGTCCTACGTATCTACTCCAGTGATGGAGGAAGACGAGATCGTGGATGGTGATTTTTACCTCTTGGCTAAGTCGTATTTTGATTGCCGAGAGTACAAAAGGGCTGCTCACGTGCTCCGTGATCAGATGGGGAAGAAATCGGTGTTCTTGCGCTGCTATGCTCTTTATCTGGTTAGTTGCATTCTCTTCTTGCTGTCTTATACTTGTTGCTTTTGCTTCAGTACTAGAAATCCCAAGTTATTTGTAGTGGGAGATATAAGTTATACTTTTACCTAAACCATCTTATACTAGCACATTTGTGTAATAGATCAAGCACATACCAACAAAGCATAGCAGAGATTTTGTCTGTTGATTCAACAACTGGCCTTGAACTGATTCTGTTATAGTGTTTCATCACCGGCTTAGTATTTTAACTTGCTTTACTCTCACCAAAGTTATGACTTCAAAGTTTCTTGGGTGTTTAGAAGCTTGCTGCACTTTCAGTAGCTCAAATTTTCATTTCCCCCCTTCTTTTTTTTTAATAAATGGAGGCTGGAGAAAAGCGCAAAGAGGAAGAAATGATAGAGCTTGAGGGACCGTTAGGTAAGACCGATGCTGTGAACCGTGAACTGGTTTCCATAGAAAGAGAGCTATCAACACTCCACAAGAGTGGCGCAATTGATCCTTTTGGGCTATACTTGTATGGTATTGTGCTCAAAGAGAAAGGGAGCGAGAACCTTGCTCGTTGGGTTCTTGTGGAGTCTGTGAATAGCTACCCTTGGAACTGGGATGCCTGGTCAAAACTCCAGTCTTTATGCACTACAATTGACATATTGAACAGCATTAGTCTCAATAACCATTGGATGAAGGACTTCTTTCTTGCCAATGCTTACCAAGAACTAAGAATGCACAACGAGTCCTTAGCAAAATACGAATATTTGCAGGGCACTTTCAGTTTTAGTAATTACATACAGGCTCAAATTGCAAAAGCTCAGTATAGTTTAAGGGAATTTGAGACAGTTGAAGCAATCTTTGAAGAACTTCTCAGGAATGACCCATATCGAGTGGAAGACATGGATATGTACTCCAATGTGCTTTATGCCAAAGAATGTTTTTCTGCCCTGAGTTACCTTGCCCATAGGGTATTCTTGACAGATAAATACAGACCCGAATCTTGCTGCA
The DNA here is from genome assembly GCF_000414095.1 of Morus notabilis. Classification (NCBI taxonomy): domain Eukaryota; kingdom Viridiplantae; phylum Streptophyta; class Magnoliopsida; order Rosales; family Moraceae; genus Morus; species Morus notabilis. The sequence continues at coordinate 45,105 of NW_010367902.1, read as the reverse complement.
TTATTGGGAATTATTACAGTTTAAAGGGGCAGCACGAGAAGTCGGTCTTGTACTTTAAGAGGGCACTTAAACTGGACAAGAACTATTTATCAGCTTGGACGCTTATGGGTCATGAGTTTGTTGAGATGAAAAATACTCCAGCTGCTGTTGATGCCTATCGCCGTGCTATAGACATAAACCCTTGTGATTATCGAGCTTGGTATGGACTGGGACAAGCTTACGAGATGATGGGGATGCGCTTTTATGCCCTTCACTATTTCCGGAAATCTGTCTTCTTGCAACCGAACGATTCTCGACTGTGGATAGCCATGGCCCAGTGCTATGAACAGGACCAACTTCACATGCTGGAAGAAGCAATCAAGTGCTACAGAAGGGCAGTTAGTTGCAATGACCGGGAAGCAATTGCCCTGCACCAGTTAGCAAAGCTACACAAAGAGCTCGGACGTTCTGAAGAGGCTGCTTTTTACTACAAGAGGGATTTGGAAAGGATGGAAGCTGAAGAGAGGGAAGGACCAAATATGGTTGAAGCTTTGCTATTTCTTGCCACACACTACAAGGACCAGAAGAGATTTGAAGAAGCAGAGGTGTACTGTACTCGTCTTCTGGATTACACTGGTCCAGTAAGTTAAATTCTTTATCCTTTCGTATATATTTGTTAAACTAAAGAAATATGCCATCGTTGTGATTTTAACAAGTCCGACATTTTAGATACTTGTGATTAACTTTTTACTTTGCCGGTTTCCACAGGAGAAGGAAACAGCAAAGAGTTTGCTGCGAGGAATGAGAATAACACAATCCAGTTTCCCTTCTATGGATGTTGAACACTTTCCTCCCTGATATTCCCACGAGCACGCTCTAGATGCATGTTTATGCCAGTTTCTGGCTCATGGGAAATCAACAGCCAATGAAATGTGTGGAATCAATTGAAGATAGAGCGTAACTCGGACTTCTGCCATTCTATAAATTGTTTGATGATGATCTTATTATTGTCGTCAAGATTAAGGGTGAATGTCACCGCTGCTGAAATCAAGTGTGGTGTGTCTAGGACGCCTTTCAAAGTATGAAAATTATTACTTCATTCTGTATTAGAACATCATACTTGTAGGGATTTTTTTGGGGGGGTTCTCTTATTTATTTATTTATAGGACACCAGAATTGTAGATCGAAGCCTGTACAAATAATCTTCCAAAGCGTAGCTGGCATTACGGTCATTTCCTCATGCCTCACAGTCATTAAAATGTTGAATTTTGCCATCTTTACGGCAGTTAGTTTCTTTTTGGTTATTCTTTGTTGAGATGGTGTGTTCTAGACTTTGTATGAAATTAAACTCACCTCGTTACTCGTGTTTCATAGGTTTTGGCAGTCCAGTGAGCTTTGTGTTGTTTAAATGCCCATACTTTAGCTAATCTATTTACAGAAGGTAATGGTGTAATTTTTATCATTATTATTATTATTATTATTTGGCTAAAGACAGAAGACGGTTATATGTAGTAATTTTGGATCACTCTGTAAACGGTCGCGCATAACCCATTGAAGCATAGCTCATGGATCGAGATTCTGGTTGTGAGAATGAGCATTTACGAGTGAAGTTCCGTGATTTCAACCTGTTTATGCTTCATGACAGGCCATATATGCCCTTTTTATACGAGTAAATTGAATAGCTTCAGACCTAATAGAAAAATTGCAACTCAACAAAGTTGGCACCCAAAACCTTTTTTATTGTCAGCTTGAGTGCACACAAGCCTTGATTCTATTTTTCATGTAATTTTGTGTAGCCCGGTTATACCAAAAGCTGTCATGCTAAGACCTGATGAAGCTTAATCAAGCAGTTGCTACAATATAGAGATGAATAAATTGATGCAGATTATATATACCAAAACACATTTTTAAAAGCAAGCACAACAACTTGTCATTGCGGCTGTTTCAGAGATCTCCATATTTAGATTATTTTACATAAACAAAACCCATGACAATATTATTATCCACGATTTATCATAGTTCAATTTGCAAGTCTAACTGCAAATTTTAACACAACTTTCAAAGAACGCAAAAATCATAGTAGAGTTCCACAAATCATTTTAGCTCCGGTTTGGATCGGTGAAGAAGCTGTTGATGGAGGGCATGATTTCCGGAGCCCTGTTGCGGACGTATTTTCTCAGAAAATGCTCAGAATACTTCTCTCCTTCGGCGAAGTTATCCAAAACTCCTGCAGCCCTGGTCTCTTTGCTAACCCTGAAGACAGAAGTGACTAAATTAGTTAAGTCCACTGATAATCTTGAATTCCACAAGAACTCCAATTCACTTGATGGAAATACACACAAATACAGACATAATTATGAGCGTATATATGCATCAATTCGTGGAAACAAATTATAAATCTCAAGAATTTTTGAAAACACCAAGATTCCGTTGATAAATTTGTTTTGCTTTTAGCCGCTAAGTAAACCTTATGGAGTAAACCAACGAGGCTAAATATTAGTACTTGCGTTTGACACAAACAAAGTAATCTATTTCACAAAGCAAATAGTAACAACATCAACCAAACAAATTGCCCCAAAATTCTTCCTTTGCTTTCCCCCTATCAACCTTTTCAATGAAACCAAACAATTCCAAATAGCTTTCATAAAAAAATCTCATCTTCAAAGCAAACAATAACACCCAAGATTATCTCTTTTATCAACAATACCTAAAAATGAATATATACAATATATATACACACACATATGTATAGAAAGAGAGAAACAGACCTGACTTCGGGGTTGATGCAGATATTGCGGACCAACTGAAACCCGCAGATTCCGATGGCGACACCGACGGCGGCGAACAGTGGGTAAACCTACACGAGCAAACATAAACCAAAATCCCTCAAGAAATTTGAAATTTTCTCGGCGACAAAACAAGAAACAAGAAAATCATAAGAAAATTCCATGGGACGAAAAGAATAATGAACCAGAGAATCTAGAT
>NW_010367902.1:0-41961 GCF_000414095.1 Morus notabilis | reverse complement strand
CGGAAGAAAATACCTCAGGCCTCAGCCATTTACTCGCAGCGGAAGATGCCATTGCTTGGATTCTGAGAAAGATCAAAAGAGGAGAGAGAAAGAGAGCTTAGAGTTGCAGAAAGAGGCGGAACTAATGAAGTGAGAGAGACTTTATCTGGTAAAAGCTTTAATTAATTTATTTCTTAAATAATGTTATTATTATTTTTATTTAATTTTAAATGGTGGATTTTGATTGGCTATTGGAGGGGGAGAATGACATAATTTTGTACTCAGTTACTGAACGAATCATGAGATGACACGTGGTCAAATTGTGCTCCTCAAATAAGCTGTTTGGAGGAAAACCATGTGCGGACCATCATGTATTTTTCAGTTAGAAAATGTTGTGATTTACGAAATATGAACGATTTTATTAGATTTTTTTTCATTTAAAATTTTTTAAAAGTCAGGAATTAGCTTTGATCATAAGCTCAAAAATTTTAAATGGAAAAAAATGCGTGATAATAAAAAGGCAATTTTTAAGGTGATGAATACCTATCCATTAAAAAAAAGAAAAAATACAGCAAATAGCACATTTCAAATTTATATTTGAAGTTAATAGTAACTTTTTAAATCTCAGGTTTCTTTCATTTCACCGATTTCAGTTTTTAATTTTAGAGCCTATTTAGTTGTAAAATTTATTCTCTGATTCGAATCATAGTTCATGGTTTATGATTTACTACAATATTTTTTCTCACAAAAAACACACGTAAATCAAAAATGGTTCTAATCTATGAACTAAATGGACTATTAAATTTTTACAGTAAAAAATTCTCAGAAAATATCACATCTAATTTTTTCTACTACAGTGAAAAAACTCTTAAAAAATGTCACATCTCAACTAGAATTGAAAACTAGAATCCGCAGAGTGAACGAGGCCTAATAATTATAGCCCATCGTCATTTTTTCTTTTAGATTAGTCATGAGTTCGTTCGTTAATTCGAGTTTTTTTAATTTGAGTTGAGATGTAATTTTATATGAGAGTTTTTAATTATAGTAAAAAAAAATTAAATATAAATATTTGTGTAAGCTTTTTACTATAGTAAAATTTAAATTGGTGAAATAAACGGTAGCCATTATTGGCTGACTTAGGAACAACTTGAGCGTGACTTATATTTATTTCCAATTTTACCCTCAAAGTTTTCTTTCTTTTCTCTCACTGAGATTGTTTTTCTTTCTCTATCTCAGATTGCTTTCCGGAACACTCTCTACCGCCTCTTTCTCTTCTCTCTCTGTAAATCAGATGCAGCCACGACCAGCGACGGCGGCGGCTTCCGACGACCGACGATAGCCACTGTATGAGAGAATCTCCGGCGAGCTTCTCTTGCGATTCCGGCCTGCTGCGCGCACAGATCTCTGACGGGCGAAGCTTCGCGATTCCGGCCAAGTGACACCGTCGTTGGGATGTCCGTCGCGCCGCCTAGGGTTGACAGATCCGGCGTCCGTGAATTTCATATCTGCAGCCTATTCGATCGACGCTTGATAGATCCGGCCACGATCGAAGATTGGGAACGGCCGATTCAACCGTCGCGAGGCGTCCTTCTTCTCCGGCGCCGATTTAACTGTCGTGAGGTCTGCTTCTCCGGCGCCGATCAACCGACGATAACGCTCCCGCCACGGCCACCCATGGACTCCTTTTTCGGTGGGACAGGGGCCGGCCCCAGGCGTTGACTCTCGTGTCCAGATTCTTCTCCGATAACAACCCTGATTTGGACTACAAGTCCTTCACTCAGCTCCTTGCCGGAGCCATTTAGTTGCCGCTGGTGAGGCCACCGAGCTTTTTCCTTAGTCTTTGCCTGTTGTAATTACTGGTATTTTTGGGTTTTGGTTGTGTTTTGACTTAGAAAAAGAGGACTTCTTTGGTATTTAGGGGGTTCCACTATACAATTTGATGTGCAAAGATTCGTTTAAACCAACTTAGAAATTTTGATTAATGTTACCCAAGAAGCTATTGCGTATTAGTATATGTGTTTTGATTTATTTGCACTATTGTTCTGATTTATTTTTCACTATTCTATAAGCAATCGCCTATTGTCGGATCTGAGTTTGCGATTTTCAGATTTTCATATGAGTTCGGGATTGATTTTTGTAAAATTTAGGCCTCGTTCACTTCACCCATTCGAGTTTTCAGTTTTAAATTTTTACAGTAAAAAACTCTCAAAAAATATCACGTCTAACTTTTTCTGCTACAGTGAAAAGCTCTCAGCAAATGTCACATCTCAGCTCGAATTGAAAACTTGAATCCGTGAAGTGAACGAGACTTTAATTTATTACTTTCAGAATTGATATACGATAATTTTGCGTTTAGAATCTGGTAAATACTATGTTTACCAGTAAATACTCTAACGGGGAAATACGGTAATAATTACAAGTTTGAATTTTATAAATGTTGTATTTATGTATAAATACTTTTGTAATAACAATTTTAAATAGGGTAAATATTATATTTATTTATGAATACTTTAGTTGTTATAGTTCCGAATATGATAAATATTGTATTTATTAATAAATAAATACGATATTTATTAATAAATACAGTATTTATTGGTCGTCGGTGATTAAATTTTTAGATAAATATCATATTTATGAGTAAATACGATATTTATTGATAAATACATTATTTAATGGTCGCCAGAGTTTGTAGCTGAATTTTTAGAAAAATATAGTATTTACTAGTAAATACAGTAGTTATCGGTAAATATGAAAATTATCAATAAATACGCTATTTACCCGTTATCGGAAATTGGATTTTTAGATAAATATGGCTTTTATAAGTAAATACGATATTTACAAGTAAATACCATATTTATCGGTCGTTGGCGCTGACTTTTCAAGTAAATATGATATTTGCGAGTAAATACGATATTTACTGGTAAATACGGTATTTACTAGTCGTCAGAGCCGTACGCTAAATTTTCAAGTAAATACGGTATTTACCAACCATCGGTCTTCAGAGCTAGTCGCCAAGGCCAACCATCGGAGCTGTCCATGGTGGACCTAAATAGAGGAGGGAATAATACGCAACTTAAGATTAGCAAAATAAATAAATAAAGTAAAAGGCAACTTGATATGACTAATGAGACCGTAGAGGTGTAAATTTAGACCGACCAGCTTGAGCTTGGCAGCTTAAAGGGAAATTTCAGGTCTTAAAAAATGAAGGGTCGGCTCGGTCTGGTTTTAAAAGAGAAATGGTCGGCTCAACCAAACCTGAAATTTTATAAGGATTTTTTTTTAAATAAAAAAACTTTTAAAAATATGATGTTTGGGCTGGATTGGTCCGGCTCTAAAGGAGAGAGAATCGGCTCAATTTGGTCTTAAGCTAAAAAAATTTAAGATTCAAGCTAACAGTGGCAGGTCTCAGGCCCGCCTGTTTAGTCCGACCTAAACTTGCAACTCTAGACGAGAGTAAAAAATACAATATAAATAATTAATTAAAAAAAATTAGTGAATATTAAAATTAACGCAATTACATGCAAGTTTTTTTTTTTTTTTTTTGGAACATACATCCAACTTACATAAGAGTTATTATTTAATAAAATAAATAAGAGATAATTCTAAAAATTATATTAAACTTTTATTGACTTTTTCTAAGCAAGATTTAAGCTGCAAGCAAAGGAAAGAAGGGATAAGAGAGCGATAAACGACCTCGATAAGCTCAATCTCAATAGCCTCTTTCTTTGGTTGGTTTTTATTTTATTTTATTTTTTTGTTCTTTTGTTTTTTTTTTTTTTTCAAAGGTAACATCTACCTTACTATTTTATAGAATTTAGATTATTTTCGATGCAATATTAAATTAGTATACTAATACTAAACTGTTGTATGTGAGTAGAAAAACCAATACAACACTATTCTTGATATTAAATTTATTAATATGTTATGCTTTTTGACAAATTTACCACCAAATATAGTTTTAATATTTGATTGTCAGCCATGGTAGCTTCTCAGATGGCCAAAGACATTATAGTCCAATTTTTCTTCCCATTGGACAGTTTGTTTTAAGAACTCTGCGGAATTTCAACTTCCTTTGATGCTAGAAGCTGAGTGTGCATTTGGTTTGAGGTAATGGAAAGGAAAGGAAAGACAATTCCTCAGCCAAGGCCTGAATCTTTTGTTTGATTAAAAAAAATTTATCAGAAAGGCCATTCTAATGGAAAGCCCATTAACCCATTTTGATAAAAAGGTCATTCATCCCATGATCCAGTAGAATTGTGATTCTAATGTTGGTGGAATTATTTTTTCCTTGACTACCCTATCCATCTTCTGAACACAAAGTACACGAAAATCAAAACTCATATGTTCTTCTTTCTCAAATCCAACTTGATTCACGTTGAAACTCCACCTCCAGAACTAGCGTCGAGCACCGCCGGAGATCGTTGGAGTTCGCACCAAGTGGCGCTTAGACCGACATTCCACCTTCTTCCTCACAATATAAGACAATTTCAAGAGTAAAAATTGATGGTTTTGTACCGAGATGGAAAAATTCCCTTGAAATTGAAGCCGATTTCGTTCTATTGTTAACATGAATTTCATTTTTATGTGTTTGTATGCAGAAATTGATGGGTTTCTTTTTCCATATTTGGTTTGTTCAGATTTTTAGTTTTTCAGATATGAGTTTGTTCTTCAAAATTTTTTTATTGTACAGTGATTACAGATTTGGAGGTGTTCTTTGATTATGGTCTCTTTTTAGATTTGGGGTGGTTCATAATTGTTCTTAGACGGTGATTTTTCATATTTGAGTAAACTTTGAATAGTAGTTTTCTTTTTTTTAGATTTGGGGTATTACATAATTGTTCTTAGACGATGATTTTTTTCATATTTAGGTAAACTCTGGATTGTGTTTTTTCATATTTGTAGTTGTTCTTCGGCAAAGAAAGTTGTATCTTGAACTTAATTAATGTTGACAACAATCTCCTGAAAAAAAAAATAATAATAACCAAAAACAAAAAGCCTTCCGACGGACAATTAATCTCATTTCATTTTGAATTTATTTTATAACTCTAACTAAAAAAAGAATTAAATTTTATTTTTAACACATTTTTTTTATTATATTCTCATTCTCATTACTGGTACTATTTTTATTCCGGCTCTGTAGCGCACCCTGAGGTTCTAGAAGCTTCTTTCCTCCTTGAGTGTCATTTGATTTGCTTCAGGGGTCTCTTTTTTCTTTTGGGCTCCCTACCCCAGGTTCTCCTTGTCTCCTATCTTTCTTGTATGTTCTTACTACAGCTGCAAATTTAAATTGAACTAAAGGGGCTGTTCCAAAACTCCAGATAGGGCAGGGCCGCCTAGGTGTCAGCCCAAATCAAAAGCTTATTCATGCCTACCCAACACCCTATTTTTTGCCACGCCTTAACTAACACCTTCCATACTTAGAGAAGTATTTGCTGCTTTGAAAATACCTTATTAAGTTTGGCAGGCTCTAGACCTGTCGGGCTTTACGGTGAGGCAGGACTGGCCCCCTTCCCCTTTCAGGGTCGGGCCGAACTGGGCGGCTCAAACTATCATCTCTAGTCCTTACATACAGTCTATTCCCACCTTCACATGCTTGCTGGATTACAGGTCGGCATGCCATTGCTTTCTAGCTAATACGGATGGCTTGGAGCTAAAGTGAAATTGTTCAATCTGAACTTTTATCTTTAAGACTTGAAGAAAGAAGATACCTTCGCCTACACATCATGCCACGCGAAAGATGAACTTTTTACATCATTACAACGTTGATGTTTTTTCATTTATTTATGTGATGCATCATGTAAATCAATCAAACGACATCATCACGATGCCCTGCTACATGGCTTATTCGCTTTGGCCACTTAAACTAATAGTGTCTGAGCAAAGAATTATAACACTTAAACTAATAGTGTGTGAGCAAAGAATTATATGTCCACTAAGTTCGCTGGTTCGAGTTTTTAATTTGAATTGAGATGTGACTTTATGTGAGAACTTTTTACTACAATAAAAAAGTTACATGTAACTATTTCTAAGAACTTTTTACTGTAGTAAAACTCAAATTCTAAACTTGAATCGGTAAAATGAACGAGACTTATATACATAGCAATCCATTTTAGCAAAGTTGAACCTTTGTTTCGAAAGTAATGGCAAAAATGACTAATAACAAATAGAAACTTGCTCTTTAATGAACAAACAAGAATAAAGTTTTTATTGCATCTTCTCAGCAACTTTTTGTTTATGACCACAAACGCCAGAACATAAATACCAAAACTTTTCAACGGAGATGAAGAGATGGAACTCAGAATCTCAGAGATGCTCTTAATTCCATCAGAAGTGGCACTGAGTGAGCAGAAACTATAAACATCGAAAGTCCTCCAGTTTCAACAGTTCTTGGTTTTTTCGGATCTGAAATCTTTTTTCTTTTTCACTTTTGATTTCACAGCATCACTGTGGTTCAAGCTTCCCGGACAAAGGGGAAATCCGGTTGTCTGAACAAGAATACTTATAGAAGGAATCTGATGTGAAGCTGTCCACCTCAAACTCCATTGGCAAAGATCTTTTCTACAACCATCAACCTTGCTGACGAATTAGGACCTACTTATCGACATTAGTTCGAAGTGAACTTGGTTCATGTCTTCCATACTAGTTCCTTTGTCTACGAGCACGGTCGCGCCAGGAACCTTGTTGTTTAGCAAGTACCTAAAACCAAGACAACAATACATCAATGTTCAAATGTTCACACCGTCTACATCTCAACAAACAAAAAGGACGAAAAGGAAATAATTTACCTTCTCACTTAAGAGGCTTGCAGCAAGATCACATCCATTACTCTCCTTTTTGTCCGTCTCATTCTCATTCTCAGGCTCGGACTCGGGCTTGGGGTCAGGCTCATCATTGGTAGCAATGGAGGGCAGGACTACAGGTGCACCAAAAATGGCCTCATCATGAGCAGCTCTAATTTGCTCCTTGCGTTTTGCCTTAAAAAAAAAGACACCAAAATGATGATATTAAGAACTACGGAATGCTGTTTCATACAAACACAAATCATAGATATATTTGCACACAAGCCAATACCGAAAATAAAAACGAATCATTGGTTGCGAAAGAGAAGATAACCTCAACTACAGAGAATCGGAAACTTTGACCAATGTGCTTCACTAATTCCGTGTCATCTTCTGCAGCTGTAGATAAGGTGAACCATGCATGAATATCTCTACCTTGAACTAACAGGAATACAGGATCGCGGCATCGTTCCCCCAAGAAAAAATTTTAACCTATGACTTGCAAGCTATATAGATTCTTAATGTCAGTAATGATAAGCAATTATGAAGTTGAAGAAAAACCGCTCCAAAAATCATTTCTGAACCCAACCCAAGGCTAACGGCTATAATAATATGACTTATACAATGCTCTGCAAATAACACATTGAGAATAGAAAACACATTCTGGATGAACTCGTAGCATCAAACTGCAAAACACAAGAAGCAAGCATAGTAATTGATACTTTCTAGAAGATTACAGACAGGCAGTCAAGTGAAAAATCAACCTTCAGTATCCTCATCATCAAGGGGTGCGTCCTTGTTGAACTCAAACCTCTCCCAACCTGAGCTGCCTTTTGTTGCATCTTTTTTAACTGCATTTAAAGCGAGAAAAATCTATAACCGGATATGCGGGGGGAAAAAGAAGCAAATTCGTTATAAAGAAGCGATCATTTGATAGAGCAAGTTGGACGGCTCGGATTTTACCTCAAGGTCCTAATCCCTTTTTCTTTTTTCAAGAGACTTCGATTTTACGTTAATCCATAATATCACACACCCAAGTGGAAAAAAATTCACTAAAGAACTGCCCTTTCAGTTTCATACAAATGCAGGAGATAACACTAAACTTTACACTTTACATTCTGCAGCAGTAAGATAAAAACAGATCTCTAATCACACCCATAACTATAACACATATGGCTATAGTCAAACTGCTCGATATAGGATATTGGTTGAGACCACACTAAGATAGGGTTCATCACGGAATAAGGTAAAGTAAAACGTTCATGAAGATCATTCATTAAAACATCTTTTCAACATAATAACATGTCCCCCTTTTTGGTTAAATTACTCTCTAATTGTCATCACACAAACAATTCGGAAACTCCATTTCGTTACAGATAATTAGAAATTTTATCTAGTGTTTGGCCATTTTCTCAATCATTTAGCTCCAAGTAACGCATACACATTAAACTTAATTGAACCGTAAATTAAAATTATTAACAATCAGATCGATACAGTAAGCAAGAATTACCAGTTTCAGCCAGTTGAAGCTTCATCTTTGCTTTGATTCTTTCAGCTGGTGACTGCTCAAAAAAAAAAAAAAAAACCTCTTTGCTTTGATTTTTTCGGCTGGGGACTGCCCAAAAAAAAAAAAAAAAAAAAAAAAAAAAAAGATATTGAAAAACTTCTTTAAACCTAATTCCCGCCACTTAAGAAATCAAAAACTTTCCCGTAATCATCAAGAGTTAAAGCAAAAATTTTTCTGTTTGAATCTTTCAATTATAAGAAGCTTAATTAGTCACGAACTTCATTGCCAAATCAAAGCAAACGCAAAGAAATCGAACGAATTTACCATCTTTTCATAGCCTTCGATCAACCGCGAATAATCAACACCTCCATTCCACTCCTTCCGCACTTTCCGGTCCTTATCCGACCTCCGATCCCGCGGCGACGGGCTCCGACTCCTCCTCTCGGCTCTCCGCCGGGGCGACGAACTCCGACTCCGACTCCGGCTCCGGCTCCGGCTCCTCCTCTCAGCCCTCCGATTCCGAGGCGACGAGCTCCGGCTTCTCCTTCTCTCTCTTCGCCGCCTATCGCCATCCGAATCGCTCCGAGACCTACTTCTCCGCCTTCTCTCTCTATATCTCTCTCTACTCCTACTTCGCCGACTCGAATGACGATCTATTCCTCTCTCCCTCTCTCTGCTCCTGCTTCGCCTCCTGGAAGTTTGCCGGTCGTCCCCGCGAGAAACCCTAGCCTTGTCTCTGTCTTCTTCGTCTCTGGAAAGGCTTCGCTTCTCCTTCTCCTTCTTCTTCTTGAGCTTGTTTTGTATGGATTCCAGTTGAGCTTGTTTCTCGAGCTCCGACACCTTGGAGGGGCTGGAGGCCTTGACGAAGTTGCTGAGGAAGGAAGAAGACGAAGAAGGTAGAGCCAAGCCTCTCGCCGGGACATTTCCGGCATCCGATGCAGCGGAGAAGCCGAGGCCTCGCTTGAATCTCGCGGCTCCGCCGCCTTTCCGAGTAAGCTCGTCGTAGTACGCCGCGGCTTTTTCTTCCTCCATTTTTGCGAGCTTATCGAGCTTCGACGGCCTCAGACGGAGAACAAAACAGGAGTAATCTTGATTTAAGTTAAAATTTTTATCTTTTATTCTAATATTGATTAGTAACCTTTTTTTAGTCAAATAAACGAAAAAGTCTAGCACCCTCCATTTTTTCACAGAAGAGCTTTTCATTGGGGGAGGTTGTGGTTGGGCTAGATGGGCCTTATTGGGTGAGGCCCGTTGCGTGCTACGGGCCGCTCTACACCTTGTGGGCTGAAAGCCCAAAAGAACTGTTTATCCGTTATACCGAGAGGTTTTATTTATTTATTTTTATTTTTTTAATCAGCAATCACCAATCGGGAAGAAAAATATATGATTCTTGTATTGTTATGACATTATATTGCTGAATCCATGAGTGGATTGGTTACCTTTCTACAACATAAACTAAGATGACAACGATGTGGTAAACTGAAATTTTAAATCACATGCTCTTTTCTCTCAAATAAAAAGGAGACACATTTGAAAATGTTGTGTAATAATGGAATTGTTTTGTTTTCCAAATATCGTACTCCCGTTTAGTTCATAGATATAGATTAGAATTATGAGATTAAAATTATTTTCGATTTAGGTGTATTTTTTGTGAGAAAAAATACTATAATGAACTATGAATCATAATTCGAATCAGAGAACGAATTCTCCAACCAAACGAGCTGTGATTTTACAAAAAAACATTCTTTATTTTAAGTTAGATACCATGATTAGTCAGTATGATCTCGACATCAGAAACAAAGAACAAATAACTTGGTATTCAAAGCTGCCAACAGAATGATGAATTGTTCTTTTCGAATACAAATTAACAGAATTCAATATCACCAAAAAAAAAAAAAAAAACAAGCCAGGGCCTCGGAAACCACCATTGTTATCGAAATTCTCTGACAACATATCGTACTCGCTTCAGTGTCATTCCCAAAAATCACAACCATCGGTCTTCTCTGCAACAAAAGAGAAAACTTGAAAAGGTTTCATTTACATCGACGTCCATTTTGTTACATGGCACCTTTTCATTTTAAGGAACATGTTAGGGCACACAAACAAGAAGACGGAATCTCGTTCTAATGTTTTTATACAAATTCTACAGTTGTGTTCATTTACATAACTCAAGTCTTGACTTCAATTGTGTATATGAGAAAAAAATATTATAGTAAAAAAATTAAATTTAAATTTATATTAGAGAAAACATTTTAGTAATATAGCTTGAGTTATGAATACACTCTACATATCAAAATTAAAACTACTATCTAGCAAAAAGAGGGAAAAAAAAGTTATAACCAATAAGTAATCATTTTTAAAAAAAGAAACAAATATAAATAATCATATTAGGAATCTTCACTTTTCACTAATATTGAGTTGTTCTCTTCGCTGTTGTGGCTATTTATTTGATTATTTGGTAAATTTGAAGAATAAATTGGTAGATCCACTTTGTGTTGTTCACATTGAAGTGAAGCAAATACGTGCATGCTTTCGCATGCATTTCACATTCTATAATTTTCTAACTTTACTAAATTCATTTATTAATATTATGTTTGCAAAGTAATTGCTAATTAAACAATCGGTCACTCCTAAGAGAAAATTTAGTGATACGTTAATTTAAAAGAAAATAATAGAAAGGAAGAAAGAAAGAAAGAGAGAAAGAAACCATATATTCATCCAAAATTCGATGATGCTCTAACTATTTACTTTGTTCAATTCCTCGAAGTTCGAATTCTTCCTCCTTTAATTTGGAAAAAAAAATGAATTCCACTCAGCAAACACATAATTATTGATTATTTACAACCCTCGCTACGTGACAATACTACACCTATTTAATTTTATAATATGTACCAATGAAAAAATTACAAAATATGTGGTGATGTATGTAATTGATATATTAATTGAGTGTAAATGGGATCACTTAGTTTTTTTTCTTAGATAATTCTGAGGTGGGATGGAAAATATCTTTGTTAAATTGCGTACAAATCATATTAGAATAATAAAAATATATAATAATTTAATAAGAATTGTTTTAAATTCGGTACCCGGACTAGTCCACTAAATGTAGTTTTTTCATATCTTCGTGTAACATCGTTCATTTCAGTGTGTAATATTCAATTTGTTTAAATGTGACATTTAAAAAATATAATTTAATACGTGTAACATTAAATACTACATGAGTATATGAAAAAAGTTATATGTAAGAATCAATAATGATACACGTACATATAAAAAAAGTTACATTTGTCGGATTAATCAGTGCATCATCAGATTTGAGACTTTACCGAATCTGTTACTATATTATAAAGGAGGTTTCTTTTAAACACTATTCAAAATTTTAGGTAAGTTATTTTGTCATTTTGTGCTTTTGCTTTTTCTCCTCCTTTTTTCCCTTTCTTTTTTGGTTTTCCATTGGATTTTATTATCCTTTTATTTTTCATGTTTTTCAACTTTTTTAATTTATTTGATGTGCTATTTAGCTTTTTTTTCCTAAACTTATATTATCATTTTATTACCCTTTTAACTTTTTACGTTTTTGTTAAGCTACTATTATCCTTTTCATTTTTTACATTTATAGTGTTCTATAGATTTGTTCATGTTAAAATACATCCTTTTCAAATATATTCTAATTAAATATTTTTACAAAGTTATAGATATTATTTTATTAAATGTGGCTTTTGTAAATACACTTTTTAAATTTTCTCCACTTTAAAAATTTTTCACAATGAATTTTTACTTACAAAAAATTTTGTACACTAATAATTACTATACTATTTAATTATTTCTAATATTTCAATGTGTTTCATTTATCTGTACATGTAATTTTTTATAAAAATACACATATTAATACTACTTTTGAAATTTACACTTTTAAATGTGCCTTTTTAAAATAATCTTTTTATATGCTATATTAAAATTATTTTTCTCAAATGTATGCCTAAAAAATATATAAACATGATCTCTTATAGTCTTTGAAAATATTACTTTGTTCAAATATAATGTTATAAATATTTATCCTACTATAACATTTTCTTCTTAACAAAGTATACTATTTTTTAAAATATACCCTTAAATAATGAATTAAGAGATTTATCAATAAATTAAAAAAATGAACTAAATTACACGTGTATCAAACAATTCAACAAAATTAAATTCACACAAAGCTCTCACAAAAGATGATCTCGTTCATTTTATCGACTCGAGTTTTTAATTTCAGTTTTACTACAGTTAAAAGCTCTCATAAAAAAGTCACATTTATTTTTTTTTTAACTACAGTGAAAAGTTCTCACATAATATCACAGATGAATTTAAATTGAAAACTCAAATCTGCAAACTGAATGATGCCAAAGCATGTGTCTCCAATTAATTTAATATAGTGTATGAGAGTATTTTTTTTTCATGCTCTATCCAAAGATTTTTCATTTTCATATTGAAATTTGTGGTGCAGCCTTCCTTCCATCATTTGCTGGTTGACTGTTGATGGCTGCCCTGCCCACTACCGTTTAATCACGATCACAAATACCAAAAGCAGATAAAAAATTAAAAATAACTATTTTTTTTTTTTTTTGAATCCTTTGACCATCTTTCTGATGGGAACATAGATTTGGACAGGATTTTCAAAAGAAGAAATAGTCACAAACACACACAGATTTGTACAGTAACTGGGCAGTTGTCAAAGTTGAATTTTCCCACTACTATTTATTCAAAGCCTGGCTAGTTGGTCCATTCAAAGAAACAGAATCCACCCATTTTAGTAACCGTTCACTGGATTCGCTAATCCACCATTTTAAGCAACAAACCTTTTTAAAAAAATAAAAAAACTTTTTTCGGTAGAAAAGTGAATCAGTTTTTTTACTATTAAATTCAATAACGAAGTCAGAAATTTTTATGAGTGGGTGGATTCGCTAATCCACCATTTTAAGCAACAAAACCTCTTTTAAAAAATAAAAAAACTTTTTTCGGTAGAAAAGTGAATCAATTTTTTACTATTAGATTCGATAACGAAGCCACAAATTTTTATGAGTGGGGCTAATAACAATGTCAAGAATTTAATTAAAAGAAAATTAGGTGTGTGATTTTTTATGTATATTGAGCTTTTAAAAATAAGAACTATAAGATTAATTTTAGTGGGGGCTAATTTGTATTAGTCTAATATGATTGATACTTATATATATAAAATTTTTAAAGCTAAAATATTTGAGTGGGGGCTTGCCCCTACTGGGCATGCACTGACTCCGTGCATAGTTAGATTTGATTAAAAACACATTAGATTAAAAAAATATATGTAAAATAGATAATTTTTGTTACAGATTTGACAATTTAAAATAAAAAATTATATGTAGTTTATTTTTTCTAGTCCTACTAGAAAAACTTTTTTTTTTTTAAAAATAAGTAACAAGGTTTTTGAGAAAAGACAAATTTATACCCTATGTTTGTATTTATATTTATAAAATATAAACATCTATTTTGGACCTTATGTACATACTGAGGCATTTTAAGTGTGTATGGAAATTCTGACTAATCAATCTTCAATTTGGACGACTAAAGAATACTCAAATATCTTATGGGTGGTTCTATGTACACTTTCCTTTTTACTCTCCACACCTTCTTAGATTAAAAATCTCTAATTACAAAAATACCTTTAAATAAAATGACAAAAAAGACAATAGATTTAATTATATAATTAAATTTTATTACAAAAGAGAAACTAATGATAGAGGGTCTTTTTTCTCTCCACACACCCTCCAATATCATATTGGCAAATTATAAATTATTTATATTTGAAAAATCTATAGGAAAACCTAATTTCTACCTTTCAATCACTATTCTAAAAACTTACATAGAGGTATGTAAAATTTTCTTTGCTATTGTTTTTTGTTTTGTGTTTATATTTGTTTACTAATTGATTTCTTAAGCTAATTATTTTATTTTTTCCATTTTTTGTAATGTGAGATTATGGTTTCTCTTTGGTCCATTCTCTCTCATCTCTAAAGATGCTGGTTGTGGTCGTGGGTTTTCTGCTCAAACATTTGTGCACATGGTTGTATATATACTTGTTGCACGCAGAGCTGGTGCAAAATGTGCTCAAGGTTGGGAAAGTACATACACGTCAAGCATTCAAGATTTCTGAAAAATTGTGGGTTCTAGCGTGTGCAGAATGGAAACAATAGATTTAGATGATGACTAATGAGTACATGTGATATTCTTTAGAAAGAGAGGATTTGTTTATTACAAGATGTTGGGGCTCGACGTGTCGAGGGTTGACATGTGTAAGAACGCGATTTGCCGGAAGCGGATCTGACGTAGCCGAGCTTTGAAGTAAATGATGATGATAGAACCTCCGACAAAGAAGTGGGGTCAGCTAGGCCTAAATTAGGTTGAAAGACAAGTATCCTAGGATCCTCTTTGTTGCCAAAATGATGAAAATGCCCTGAAAAATACATTAGAAAATCCGCAAACACAAATAAAAGAACTCCGGAGATGAATAATGGTAGGAGGTACGACCAAGTAGTTGACGGAGATGGAGAAAAGAATGCCGAAGATGCCTTGATAGAGCAATGCTCTAGAGACAAACGCGGGCTGCTCCAGGAGTGAAGATGGTGACTCAAGTGGTGGATAAAGCTTGTTGGAGTGTGAGAGTGAAGTTAGTGAGGTGGATAAGGCTCTGGTGAAGGGAACTTCAAGAGCAGTGCGTGTTGCTTTGGGAGCGAGAATGACGCTCGGAGCACTTGCTCCGACGGTGAGCGAAAGTGACCCCGAAAATGAAGACTTGAGCGTTGCAGAAAAATGTATGAAGAAACTTCGAAGAACTTTGAGATAGTGGTGGAAATGGATCAAAAAGTGTTTTGGAAAAGTTTCCAAGGCTGTCAACACCTGGAAGCTTTGAAGGACTTTGAAGAGCTTGAAGAACTTCAAGTCTCTGTAGCAAGAGACTAGAGAAGTTGGAAGGAAGAGAGAGAAATATCTGAAGAGGATGAAAGTAGTGGCTAGTGATGATGATAGATTAACCTTGTGAAACGAGGAGATGAAGGGCTCAAAGGTTTTAGATTTTTCCGGTCTCTTGGAATGAAGAAGATGAGGGTATTTATTGGTGAAGTTGGTAGGATTTTGGTGGCAGTTCCGGAGGTTCGTACAACATGCTCTGACGGACACCTGCACAAGCAATCCTAATGGAGCAAAACCATCTGGCACCTTTCCAGAGTTGAAAATGAGATCGGTTGAAAGTGGAATGAAGAGTTCTGGGGACTTGCTCTAGAGGTGAATCGGGAGAACTCTGAAGGAAGCATGCATACGCGATCTAAATGGAGCAAAGTCATCAGAATCCTTTCCGGGGTTGAAGAAAATTTGGTTCGGAATGGAAAGAAAGGTTCATGGTGGTTGCTCTAAACCCCAATCAACGGAGCTCTGACGAAGACCCGCACATGCAATACCCTTTGGAGCAAGGTGGTCAGGTGACTTTCCGGATTGACAAGATCTAAAAATGGAAAGACTTGGAGGAAAAGTTATGGATTTGAAGCTGACGTGAAGAGTTCCAAGGTGTGGAATTCTCAAGAGTGTTTGAGTCAACTTTGTGCTCTGTTGACTTCCTCTTTTAGAGGTTTGATCGCATGTTAGACCTTGTCAAAGATGGTTTATACGATATAGGCTAAGCAGTCGTCAAGTTGGCTCTGGCATGAAAGTTGCTTTGAATGAAGCTGTTCCGATGGTGAGCGTGCTCTAGACGAAAGCTGCTCCGAAGGGTGAGCATACTCAAAGTGAAGATTGCTCTGATGGTGAGCTGGGCGAGAAGAAGTCCGAAGAAAGGATGCCTAATACAGAAAGGGCTCCATTAGGCATGTCTAATGCGAGTAGACCCTCTGTTGGAGTCAAAACACTGAGAATCAACTTTGATGAAGAGGAAGAGGGTTCTATGCCGTGGACTTAGGAATTTTGGGCGTCCCAAAGGATTTTGAGAATTCTCCATCACCCATTTGTATTTAATCTGATTAATTCTGAAAATCCCCCAAGTGGGATTCAAATTGGATCGAATTAAATGACAAATTGGCCTACTTAATCACACATGGCCCACCAAACTATAATCCACAGGAGTTCCCCGAGCGTTGTTTGGGTCCACGAAGTGAGCCTAATAACATCGCGTGACGCCATGGTTGGGCCTGGACCCTTGAATGGATCTGGTGCAAGATCGGGTATCAACACAAGACAATTCAAAGTGATTTTACGCAAATCTATTTAGTTTGGCAAATAGAATATCACGACCCGCAGCCTAGCTACTAGCTTAAGCCGGCGAAAGGCCGTGACGCGGAAATACATACATAACATATTAACTTGAAAATAATATACTTAAGCATAAATTAAGATTTTAGTTAGTTAATTTACCAAACCATAAAAATGCAGAAATTTTGATCCTTTAAAGTGTTTACAAAACCATATTTATAATGTGCGTGTGGAAATTTTGTGAAATTTTTTTTAATTCATACGAGGTTCATATTAGGCCACATGACAGTTTCTCAAAAGATTTAATAAAGTTGACTATCAATATCTACGGAAGTTTAGAAGTAACATCCTAAAAATAACATAGTCCTAACATCATAAAAGAAGCTTAAAGTTTGTTTCTTCAAAAGTTAAAATTCAAAAGTTGGTCATAATTGGTCGTATTCCACATGTATCACCACCTCGATCCATTTTCTTGCTCACTTCTCTTTTACCATAGACTTACCTACAACACAAGGAAATCCTAGAGAGCTAGAAGGCTTAGTAATGGAGTAGACTGGCTACTCTAAATATGATTGAATGCATACAATGTAGGAAGGTTTCCTTAAACTCATTAATCCATAAAAACACTATGTATATAAGTCGTTTAGTAGTCATAATCTCATAAGCAACCATGTTCATATTCTCATTTTTTTTGTCCTCACTCTTATCATATCCTTACTTTCAAGCTATTGTTACTCTCGTCTAATTAATTGTGTACCCCCATAAGTACACACTCATACAAAAGTCGAAACATATAGTAGATAAAAAAGTACAAAATTACCAAGTTATCCAAACGAGTCTGACATACCTATAATTTGTCTCCTCATTCGGCAATCACAACAATTAAAATAATAAGAGAATGAAAACAATAACACAAAGCACACATTAATCACACGCTCCCATTTAACGTGATCATAATTAAAACATTTTGCATAACTCATAGCATATCAATTCATGAACTATTCATTTTATAAATATCATATCATATTACCATATCAACATGTCATACCTAGGTGCATAATTCATTATATAATCAATGATCTAATATCAATTCATGAACTATTCATTTTATAAATATCATATCATATTACCATATCAACATGTCATACCTAGGTGCATAATTCATTATATAATCAATGATCTAACCTCTTAACATGCACATATTATCTATTAAGCCCGTGGGACTGCCTACTGGCTAATACTCAATCGTATGCATGTCTTAGACTCCAGGCCAATTAGTCTAAGGAATCGCACACACGTACCTCACGTACCATTAATAAATCAGACTCGACTTTCAGGAGTGTACAACTAACCACATGTGGCTTGCCTATCTCACCGGAGTTATGATCCATTAGCATTTACATAAACGGTGACGTGGGTATTCATGGGGCTTTATCCTTTCTTATCCGGCCAAGGTTCTGGGAATTCAGCACCATGACCTAATCATAAACCCAACGGCCATTTAGGCCGCCACATCTACTACCCGGGAACTAAAGAGCAACATTGCATTTCTTATCATATATAAAATCTTGTGATCCCTTAAAGGACTTGCAGTTCCCATCGTAACTTACAACCTAGCATATCACAAAATGTCAATGTACAATTATGATGTCATGTTATAGTCCAAGTTCTCATATGAAAAGTAAAATAACATGTCACATAGATTCTATATTATTCCAAAAGTTACATATCTCGTTCTCATAATAAAACAGATTATCAGTAAATGTCAAATCATATGTATTAGAATAAAATCAAGCCCCAATTTAACATTACTATCTTCAAACCTTAAGCATACTATCTCAACATATTGAGTGAAAACATACCATATACAATTATAAGGATTTAAGAGCACAACACGCTTACATAAATTATATCAAGGTTCCCACCATCATAAATTATGGACATACATAATCATAAGGTGAACACATATCACTTACATTACCGGTGCATACTCCACTTACCTTAAATGTTAGGTTCCCAAACGTAAGCTCCTCTTTGATTCATTTAGTTCACAACTATGGGTTAAGTGTTCACCTATTTTGAAGAAACATTTTCCTGTTAATTAGAGCATCACAAATTTTCTTAAGAATATTACGGCACTCTCGAGTTACTAACAAATTTCTAAGAATAGGAAAATCATATTATTTTAATTTATATATCTTGATCGGAGTTTTAGCGTGAACATGGTTTGGGCGGAAAGAACAAAAACATAAAACTACTCTTATGGGGGTTAATAATTTTGTCCATAACCTAACTAAATATATCAACGGCTCACAAATAATACAATCTTCTCATTCCTAGAAAATTTGTCGACAAGATATTCATAAACTTAACAATTTCCCTCTTTTCAGATGACTTTCACATCAAAACAATTCACTGCATTCATATTTTCTAAAAATAAGGTTCATTGACACTTACAGAAAAATTCATAAAATATTCTACATGAATTGAAAAATTACAATTCTTGTCTCTTATTAACGTAGACATCTCGAGCTTCGTTTTGATATATTATATGACTTGTTTCAATTCCATTAAGGCTAGTAAAAGTATTTTAAAACTTGACTAAAATTTGTTTCTTCTATGCAAAAATTTCTAGAAATCTTGACACAATTAAAAAGTTCATAACTTTGTCTATGAGTCTCCGTTTTCAATGATCCGCCTATCGAATTGAGGTTCCAAAAACCTTTTAGTGCAAAAATACTCTCAAAAGCTACAGTTTTATGTTTTAACTAATGCAGGCAAAAAAAAAAATCCATCTTTTTTTTTTTTTTGCAACTAACACATGACATGTAAACTTAAAAAGAAAAGACTAGAAAGTCAATTTTTCTAAAGATCTTTATCGCATGATCATCTTAACCATCTCAAGCTATAAAACCTCATAAATCTCAGTCCAAATCTCAATCTTAACAAGACTAAAAATTTGTCTCAACATAGCAACTTTTTCAAACGGGCAGATTTGACATCTTTTACGAGAAAATTCATAATAAATAGTAGGAAACTCAAAAAATTACAAAACCACCGCCAAATGAAATTTGATTCATAGATCTTTCTTTTGAGCTATTACATGTCGGGTTTTAAATTTATCAAACTCATCAAAAGCAGCCCGAAATCCGAATTAAAATTTTCAACAAGAAATTGACAAATTTTTACACCTACTTGTAAAATTCATTCATAACTAATACTACAAAAATCGTTTTAAGGTGATTCTTGATCCCACTTAAAGCTTGGGGTGTCCATTTTAAAGGAAAAATAATGGACAAGACAAAATAGTATAAAAAGCATCCCAGAAATTAAAAATCTAAAACTGGCCAGAGAAATTAGTACATGTTTATTTCAGCAAACACTTAAATCAACACCCCTTTTAAAGTTCGGCAAACTCGAATCAACAAAACTCCATTTAAGATCATTGGAATACACATTTAATCACAGTAATAGAAACACAAAAACGTTTGAGAGGCTCGCCCTTGGAGATCAATCAAAAGTTCGGGTTGCTAGAAGCTCAACTTGAAGCTTTAAGGACAATGATATGGCTGGTCATAGGTGGATGATTTTGAGGAATAATATGAAAGATAAAACACAAGAAAATCCGGGTTAGTTGATGCTCATAGAGGAAGACATCTTTGGAGAGTGATTGAGAGAGTATCCTTACTAAAACCCAACTCTATGTTGAAAAAGTTTCAATCTATTTTATGGATTCCACTTTCACAGCAACTTTAGGAGAGTTTTAGGGCTGCCAAAGGTGCTCAAAATCAAAAAAGCAGTAAGGGTTTGGTTCCTCTATAGATTAGGAAGAGAAAGAGTAAAAAAATTTGAAGTTTAGAGGTGAGGGAGGTGGATTTCTAGTTAGGGTTTGTGAGAGTTACAGGAATGGTAGAGAATAGATTGAGAGAGATGAAAGAGAGCATGGTTTAGACTCTGAAATCAGATGGGTATGATATTAATCGATAACTCCTTTTCCTTTCCCTTTCTTTTTCTTTTTTAATTAAATTTTAGTGTGGTTAATTTTCTATTGGTGGTGTTAGGTGGTGACTAAAAATCACCCAACTAGAAACTTTCTCAAAACCCATCACCTTTCAAAAAGTGGCTCAACGATTTCTACAAATTCATATTTTCGGTCACCTTATTTTTTAAAAATAATATTTTTGGCACCGCACTCAAGATTGGCCCCGGAATAGAATTTTGCAGAAGTTTCCTTCTTGACTAATTTTGACGCTCCGATCAAGATTACGACGTTAAAAATTCTATTCAGAATTTAATTTTATGAGTTTTGCTCTAATTATTAACTATCACGAGAATTGTACGCGAATGACACGTTTAATGTATCGCATGTGAATCAAGGAGGTTAAAACTCACTAGAGTTATCATAAAATATCATATACCACACAAAAACCATTGAATTACCAAAAAAACTCTTTATAGAAATTAATGAGCAAAGGTAGAGGGCCTTACATATAGGGGTGTTCATAAACCCGAACAACTCGCAAACCCACCCCGCACCGCCCAACCCAACCCGAAAAAAGTAACTCGCAGCATTATTTTTTAATTTTTGGCCCATTATACCTCTGGCCCGAAGTGTTTGGGGCGGGTTGTGGGTTGGGCCCATAACAACCCGCAACCCCCAACCCAACCCGCACAACATATGTCTAAACTAACTATCCAAATTATTACTTAAGCTATTTTCATTTCTCTTATAGATAACTCAACTTCATGTCCTACTACAACCATTGAGGAGCCTATGGGTGTGGACTGATAAGAATTATTGCTGTTGCAATGCTTGCTTTAGATGAATTTGAATTAAGCATCTATGTTTGCTTTATGTTAAGACTAATTTATGAGTGTAGACTAATTTATGTTTGCATTATATTTGATGTTGGATGGACTGCTTTGCTACATGTTTGATGTTAGATGGACTCATAAGAATGGTTGCTATTTCTATTTGATTATGAACTTTGAATGTTAGATTGAACTTTAAGTCTTTAATTTTTTGAATGTTGAAACCGACCACCCAACCCACCCCGCACCGCCTTAGCCCAACCCGAACATCGTTGGGTTGTGAAAAAATTCTAACATCGTTGGGACTAAATATGTGTAACCCGCACCAACTCAATTCATGAACAGCCCTACTTACATAGAAGCCGCTCCAAGAGAAGTACTTTAAATATTATAAGTACTCCAAGATGTAATAATAAATTTTTCATGCATAAAATGGTTTCTTTTTTTTTTCTTTTTTTTACAAGTTTCTTTTTAGAAAAAAAGAAAAAAAAAAAAAACTTCATCTATTACAAACAAAAGACAATAAATAAAAGTTGCTTTTGGAACATTTTTGTTGAGTCTCTTTCTAGTTCTATGCTAGTTGATGTACTGGAATGGAGTGCTGATTAGAAGCTCCTGGCTGTGGCTTTTATTGGCTTGTTTGGCCTTTGGTTTATAAACGTTGCTCATTATAAAAAAAAAAAAAAAGAAAAAAAAGTAAATAAGAAAAAATAAAGAGATATAAACAAAAGATAGAAGGGGGTGTGCAAAGAAAAGAGCGAGTGTAAATAAAACTATTTTTAATAATTTTATTAAAATAGTTAGGGGTAATTTTGAAATAGTAGAAGTGTGTAAAAAGAACATTTAATCATTTTAGAATTATGTGGATTGTGTAATTAGAATGGGGTGTAGAGAGTAAAAAGGAAGTGTATATAAAACCACTCATATTTTAAAAAGAAAAAAATAAAAAATATATATATTTTGAACAGAACAAAAAAAAAAAAAAAAAAAAAAAAAAAAAAAAAAAAAAAAAAACTCTACCCATACACCATCAATTTCTTTTTTATATATAAGGAAAGTTTATCCTCATTTTCAGTTTCTTAAGAATGGATTTTTTTTTCTTTGAGGGTATTTATTTCATTAAATTAGTCAAAATCTAATATTGATTGATAGAATGTATGAAATTATTGTACTTTTAAAATATTTTTGATATATATTTGATGAGATCTAAAGTAAATAGTATATATAATCTTTTAAATAAATCCAAAATATAAAATGCATTTATATGAATTTTACTTTAGACAATTGTTTGATGGATAAGAAAAAATACCTTGGTGGTAGAATATAATTTTTAACCAATATAATTTTATCAGTTTCTATTAAATTATCGCGCGTTTTCTAATCTGATATAATCTTTTATTTGATTTAAAGGTAAAAAAACTATATCTAATTTGATCCTATGGTTGGTTAAAAACTGGGTTCCAAGTAATTTAATATTCTACTACATAATTTTGAGCTTTTATAATCTGCAATTTTGATAGTGTATAAAAAATATCATGGACGAATATTGCGCTGAAATTTCGGTGGAAATTTCAGATTTTTGAGGGTCTCAAAATTTTTTTCCACTATAATATCGATATCGGTAAAATATCAGGAAAATATCAAAAATATCGATAAATATCGGTCAAAATGTCGATATCAATTTGCATATAGAGTAATTGGGTGGAATATCGGGAAATTTCAAGGAAATCTCGCTGAAATTTCAAAAACGGAAAATTTAAGTTTTTTTTTTAATTTACTTTATAATATATGTTTTCTTGCATTATTTCTTTTGTCATCTAACAAGGAAAGAGCAGGGAATATCAAGAATGCAAACATCTGATGAAACAATCTATGAATTAAGGTTTCAATTATTGCAGCTCTTTTAAGAGACTCCTAACGTTCATTACGTATATAATCATTATTTTAAAAACTATGATAGATATAGAATTTTCAATTATCCTTATCTGAACATACCACCATCATCTTAGGCAAACAATTAGAGAAATTCACAGTTTCTAATTCATAAAAATACAGTGGGAAGGGATCAACAACCTTCATGTGGCATGTTTATAACTTTGTTTGACATTATTCAAATAACATGTCATATACTAATATTGTTTGAATCAAGATGGGATCATGATCACGTTTGAGCCTCATAAAAGTTTTTTTTTGGTATTAAGAAATGTAATATGTATGGGTTTTTTTTTATATATTTAAAACTTGTTTGGTTATGTATCTTTTTAATGTTGATACTATCAAAAAGTATTAAAAATATGTTCTAATGTAAATTTTCGTCATTTCTATAAAATTTTCTGATATTTCTACCGATATTAATATTCTCTCTGATATTTCTGTAAAACTGGAGTATCAATATTTCTACCGATATTGATATTTTCATCCTTGAAAAGATATACTATAAAATAGATTAATACTGAGTTATGGTATTTTTTTGATAGAGCATAAAATACATTTTAAATAAATAGTTTTTTTAAAATATTAAATAAATAGTTTAAGTACTCTGATATTTTATTAAATTACATTGAATTATTATATTTTTCTTAAACTAGCACGATTACGGTGTTAGGCCATAAAAATGGATTATGGTGTTATTAAATGATCAAAAATAATTTTTCAAAAAAAGATCAAAAATAAAATGTTACTAATAAATTTTTCATAATGCACACAAAATTATTTGTGTTGTTTTATACATTCAATTTTATTTAAAGAAGCGTCCTCCACTTAACAAAAGTAAATAAGAAAGCTCAATCCCGAAAGTAGAAAAAAGATGTAAAAAGAACTCGTGATATTTTGTATTTAAAAAAAAAAATCATTGATTTAAGTATTAAAAAAATACTTGTTGCTGGGCTGCAGTTTCAGTCGTGAAATTTTTATAAATTTCGTTAAACTATTATTAATTTTATCTTATGGTTAAAAATGCACATATATTCAATCATACAATCTATTTAATCTAATATAATTGTATTTTTGTTTTACGGTTAAAAAATGTAGGGATATTTTGATTTGAGATTAATTAAAATTCTTATAAAAATAGTTAAATGAGATCAATTTAAAATTTAATGCGTAAATTAATAATGACTTTAAAATTTATAGAGACATAGCAGTAATAATTTAAAAATAAATAAATGATAGAGAAGTTTTTTTTTTTTTTTTTTAAACAAGAGAGAGATTGAAAAGGAAGTAAGGAAACCAACGAATCCAACAGATCCAAGAAAACAACTAAAAAAAAAAAGCAAATCAAATTAAAGATCGGAGCAAAACAAACACAAACTCCAAAGAGCCCAAAAAAAAAAAAAAAAAAGGCAAAGAGTATCAAAGCGGTGGCTGGCAAAATGGATCTCTAGGAGGCAGATCAAAGATACGACTCTATTAAAAGAAAGCATATATATATATATATACATACGTATATATATATATATATAGAGAGAGAGATCTGACTGTTCACGCAAATGGAGGAGACTAGACCAGACCAGACCACAGAGACAGAGAGGATCCACAATTCCGAAGAAAGAAAGATTTTTAATGTAAAAGTGGGCCCACAAAACTGTACTAAATCGGATCCTCCAAAGATATAGATAGATT
Source organism: Morus notabilis (assembly GCF_000414095.1). Classification (NCBI taxonomy): domain Eukaryota; kingdom Viridiplantae; phylum Streptophyta; class Magnoliopsida; order Rosales; family Moraceae; genus Morus; species Morus notabilis. The sequence continues at coordinate 17,007 of NW_010367902.1, read as the reverse complement.
ATATAAGTGTGAGAGGACCGTACGAAGAATGGGCATTTATGGTTGTTATTATTATTATTTTTGACGTGACCGATTGACTGACTGACTCTTTATTTCAAGTCTTCGGTTGATGGCAACCATTAGCCATCTTAATTTGATGCCTCGACCGGCCGTCGCCCCTTTCCTGCATTGACGCCGCCACCGCCGCTGTCTGCTGGTGCTGCCATCTATTCATCATGAGCAATCTTATTTGTCCTCTTAGAAAGGAAGAAAGAGGAGAATATGTCAAAATTTGAGATGAATTAAAATTAATAAGTAAATAGTTTACATAAATTAATAAATAAGTTAAATTATTATTTTTATTCATAATTTGTCTGATTATGAACCATAACTTAACAAATTATTATTTTTGTCTATAACTTGTCTGGCTATAAACCATAACTTGACAAGTTTGTCCATAACTTATCTGGTTATGAATCATAACTTGACAAGTTATGACCTATTAATTTCTATAACTAAAAGTTAGCCTATATACTTTCTTAAACTTTTTATATTGACATATTTTCTAGTATTTCCGTATTGAAAATTTATCTATGGGCTTATTTAATTTATTAATTTAAGTTAGATATAATTTTATATGAGAAATTTTATTATAATATAAAAATTAAATGTGATTATTTTTTAAAATTTTTTACTGTAATAAAATTTAAATTTTAAATTTAAATCGATAAAATGAACAGAATCTATATAAAATACAAAGAAGCAGGTCTCACGTTGTGAAATCTACGTGGACCTTAATAAATTATTTAAAAATTATATTTAAACTCAAATTATAATTTTTTTATAATATTTTTTATGTTATAAAGAATTTAAATTTTAAAATTTTTTATTTTATAAAATTTTTACCAATAAACTTAAATTATGATTTAAATATAATTTTTAAATAAGCCTTAAAAATGAGGCTGGCTTTTGTGTCGGATGAAGTCGGGACAAAAAGAATTTTCCACACATTATAGGAAAAACTATGCTTGACACCCATGCGGTGATTTATCCCAACTACACACATGTTATAGGCTCTACCACGTGTGCAGGAGGCACGGAGCGAAAGTTATCGCAGTGGGGGCTCATTTTTTTTTATCCTTTTTAAGTTTTATATATATAATAGATATTATATTATAATAGTATTAATAAGTCTCCACTGAAATGAATGTTAATACTTCATTTGTAGTGCATAAATAGATTTTTATTTTGATTAAATTTGTATTTAGTTAATAGTCACCACTGACAAAAATTTTTGACTCCGTCACTGCACGTGTGTTACCAGAGAAAAATACCCAATGGCCGGGTGCGTGCTTACACATATATAATGGACTCCATCACATGTGTTTTTTAAGGAAAATTTGTTTGAAGACACCGTCAGTGTTAAGTACTGTCGTATCTCATTTATGGGCTTTATATCATGGGACTCTTTCAATTACGTGAGGGAAAAATTGCTTAACTTAGGTTTTGGTTTTTTTATCCTTACTTTTAATTAATATTCTTTTAACTAATATAATTATTTAATTACAAATAATATTAATTAATAGTAAAGGTTAAAAATTCAAACACATATTTATCTCATTTTTCATTATCAAAATCACATATACCTTATAATATTATTTTTTATTAGGTGAGACTCGCCATTATGTGAGTATTGATGAACATGATAAAATTCCAAGTGAAAAATATTTTTCTTTGTTTAAATTACATAAATTTTTTTAAACTAATAATGTTGTTATATATATATATATATTTTTATCAAAATTACGATACCATCCATTGTTTTCTAGTTTCACGGTGCAATTAATTTTGTAAGTGTTGAATGATAGTGAAATTTTTATTAAATTAAAAAATTAATTTAAAGTTTAAATTGTCAGAATTTGAGTTTTTTTCAGATAATATAATATTTTCTAACACAATGTTTCATTTATTTTTTTCATTTTTAAATATAATGTTAAATATAAAGCTATATAATGATTATGGGTCGGGGCGAGGTTGAGGTATGTGTTGATCCGACCCTGACCCCAACTCTAACTGTAGTTCCTACCTTAACTCTAGTCAATTCCTAACTCTAATCCCAACCTCAACCATCAATTATGGTTCTAAATCTTGCCTATTAACCCCTAGTTCTAACTGGAGTACTGTGTCTAAAGTTTTAGGTATTTTCAAAAACAATTTTTTTTTTCCTTTAAGGAAATTAACAAAATTGTAGACACTAAATATGTTCTTTATTTTTTGTTTTAAACATAAAAAAACAAAATTTATTTACCCAACACGTTTTCGGTTTAAAAAAATAAAAACAAAAAATCTTTCAGTTTCTAAAATAAAAAAAATGATGCGAAATGAGGTCTTTATTTATGATGAATGCTTATATTTAGTTGTATTTTTTTCCTTCGTTGAGAAATCCTCACTATTATTTTTAATATAAGAATCCCCTAAGGTTTAACTATATCATTTAATTAGTAAGAGGAATGTTAAATGGAGATTCTATTGCAGACTCTATTACTGATGCTACTCTATCTATTTATTTGACATGTGACTTATTGATTTTATTAGTAAAGGAAGATGAATTCGGCAGCGTTCGCTTCGTAGATTTGAGTTTTCAATTCTAGCGGAGATGTGATATATTTTTAGAGTTTTTAACTATAGTAAAAAAAAAGTTAGATGTGACATTTTCTAAACCTATAATTGAAAACTCGAATCTCTGAAATGAAGAGGCCGAAGGCTCCGTTCATTTCACTGATTCGAGTTTAGAATTTGAGTTTTGCTATAGTAAAAAACTTTCAGAAACAGTCACATCTAACTTTTTTACTATAGTAAAAAGCTATCACATAAAATCATATTTTAACTCAAATTAAAAACTTAAATCAACGAATTAAACGTGCCCGAAACACTTCAACAAAATTGAGTATTGTCCCTCAATTCTAAATATAGACTTCTACAGTGTTTTGGCAACCCAATCAATCTCTATAGTATTGCTCTATTTGAACATTTGTATCCTAGCTAGTTGTCTAGATTACAAAATATGATTCAACCATATATATATATACACACACATGTATATATATGTATATGTACTACCCAAACCTGTTTTGATTAGCCAATATCTTGTATGAATATGTGTGTAAACCGAGATTTCTTATGCAATTAATGCTTTACGCTAAACATATATAGAAAATCATAATTGAAGTTGGTGGAAATATTGCATGGTTGTTGGAATCCATATATTATATTGGTTTCTTCTTATTAAAGGGTTCGCTATTGTTTTTCTATTTTTCTTTTTATTTTTCATTCAGCTCTATTTCTTTTTTTTTTCTTTTTTTTGCCCTAGCTATAATGTGAAGAAAACCCAATATAACAAAATCCAATGTTTTGATATACAAGTGAAATGAACGGTATTAGTAGATTTGTAAATTCCTAATATTTAAAATTTTTCTATTTTTTTCTTAAATATGATTCAAAGTTAATATCATCGGTGTTAAATTAAGATGAGATCCACGTAGATTTACGCAAGATGATTCAATCCCATTGTTTTTTCTTTTTTATTTTCTTTGTGGAACTCTTCAATCTCATTATTAATATATTTTCTTTCCCATCAAAAGTAAATAATTATCAACATTCCAAAACAAATTCTTTATCTACTCTTGGCAATTAATTAAAAAAAAAAAAAAACTTTACCTGCTGCATCCAGGAAGTCAAGTTCAAAAAGGAGCTGCCTCGAATCTTGTTAACGACTGATCTCACTTTAAAAATATTGATCGTGGAAACCAGAAAAGATTTCATTTTCGGAAAAGTTGAGAAAAGAAATGTAAACAAAGGCAGTGAGAGAACTGAGAAAGATAGATTCCAAAGAAAATTTCCCATAACCGCATAGTTGGCAGTTGGCACAGCATCCAAAGACCAAAGTCAATAGAAATACATATTTATATATATTTTACTATATGTGTAATTTTTTTAATAGTCTTAGACCTCGTTTATTTTATAAATTTGAGTTTTTAATTCGAGTTGAGATGTGACATTTTTTAAGAGCTTTTCACTGGAACAGAAAAAGTTAAATGTGACATTTTCTGAGAACTTTTTATTGTAAAAACTTAAAACTGAAAACTCGAATCGATAAAATGAACGAGGCCTTAAAACTATTCAAAGTAAATAGTATTTTATCTCATAAATATTTTATTTATAATTAATATAATGATTTTTCATATAAATAAAATATAAATAAACTTTTTTACTAGTTATAAATAAAACATGATTTATAAAATAAATTACTATTTACTATAAATAATTTTAAAATCTACTATTTACTTAATTTAGTTTTATAAATATCCTATTTACAATTTTTTTTTCTTTTTCTCAAAATCATGGGGTAAAATAAAAATATATAAAAAATGTGTATTTGTATTGGAGGAGACAATTATACTCCACCAATTAGAATTGCATTTCTGTAGTTTGATTAGTTTTTTAATAGTCTCATAATATGAAATAGGAACAATTTTGTATGATATACTCTAAATTTTTAATACGTCATATAAAAATGATTTTTTTATACTTTTTAAACTTAATGTGTTTTTAATTAAATTTAGGAGACGTTTAGTTCATAAATTAAAATTATGAGATTAAAATTATTTTTAATTTACGTGTATTTTTTATAAAAAAATACTATAATAAATCACGAACCATAATTTAAATTGGGTACGAATCCTCAACCAAACAACACATTGATATAAAAAACTTGAATCACTAGAAAAAAAAAATAAATAAATAAAGTACAAGACAAACAAGCGAAAATGTAACCCCACAGAGCAAACGTTATACGATTTGTCCTCTCTGATAGTGACTAGTACACAACACACCAATAATATTTTAAAAATAAAACAATAAAATAAAATAAAATAAATAGCGAATTTAATTGACAAGACAAGAGACAAGTGGAAGGGGATAATCCTCTCTGCAAGATTTGCAAACAGAGAGAAAATCTCTCAGATATATTGGATCCTCGGAATCTCAGCTTTTAACCTTTTGCTTTAAAAACAAAAGCTTCCCCCATTTTCGTACAAACACCCCCGCTATAAAGTCCTCACAAGTCACAACTCACAACCCCATTTTAGCTCATATTACTGCTGTTACTATTTCTATCACTATTACCAAAAAACAAAAATACCCATCTGCTTTTTTGGAGTTTTTGTGGATTTGTGGAAGTGGGTTTTTCTTTTTGCGGCATTTTTTCCAATACCCATTTTAGTTGAGGCGATTATGGCGGCGGCGGGCGAAGTTCTCCGGCCAAACTTACCGGAAAACGTTGAAGTTTCCGGCGACTCGCCGTCGGAGCTTCATGTTCTTGCGGTTGATGATAGTCTTGTGGACAGAAAGGTAATTGAGAGGCTGCTTAAGATCTCGTCGTGTAAAGGTGAGAGTCTTGAATGACATGGTGTTTTGTTATCGTTTTTCAGATTAAGAAAAAGTTTTTATTTTATCTTATTTTTATTTTTAAGATTTTTCTGAAGTGAATTGGTTTTTGGGATTTAATTTGTAGTGACTGCTGTGGAGAGTGGGACGAGAGCCTTGCAATTCCTGGGATTGGATGGCGAGAAGAACTCAGTTGGATTTAATGTAAGAAAAATTGTTGATTGTATTGACTCTGTTTGGTTGCTGAGGAAAAAAAAAAGGAAGGAAAAAGAAAGAAAATTTTGGAACTTCTATTAGATTGTTCTTTTTTTTATTGTTAGTTTTTTTAGCAATTTTCCTTCTAATATTAGTTTTGTTATTCTGATATATATATATATATATTTAGGTTTGATTAGTTGTTTGGTGGGGGTGATTACAGGGTTTGAAGGTAAATCTCATAATGACGGACTACTCAATGCCAGGGATGACAGGATATGAACTGCTCAAAAGGATCAAGGTTTTTTTTATAATTAAAAAAATATTAAAACCATTTATTAATTTATTTTTTCCCCACAAGTTAGAATTTTGAGAAATGTTCCTGTCTTGGAGGAGAATATAACAGAAAATATGAAAAAAGCCCAAGTCTTTTCTTTGAATTTATATCAGACAATCCTTTTTTTTTTTTTAAACGTTTGATGCATATTATTGGGGAAAGTTTGATATTTTGGCTATGGTAATATCTAAGATATTTAACTGATTACATTTAATTTGAACAGGAATCCGCAGCTTTCAGAGAGGTTCCCGTGGTTATAATGTCGTCAGAGAACATCCTTACTCGTATTGATAGGTATGTAATCTCTTTGCACTAATCCTTATTATTAATCCCAAACTTTTAATTATTATTAATTTCCAATTTTTTAAAAATGAAGATTTCACAGTATTAATGATAGTTTTTTTTTTGATCCGATCCCATAAATGAGAAATTTCACAAATTTAGCCAATATCTTATTTTATTTCGCTTGTCCATATCATATAGATTGCAATATCTTGGTATAATGGTATCCATGTGGTATAGAGCCCACCTAAGGATACATGATATGATATAAATCCATTTTTGTTGTCCCATGAGTTGTAAATATTGGACATATCCACTTAAAGTGCTACCAAACAATGTGACTCATGAATTTGTTCATTAGATTTCTTGGATATGGATCACCTGTTTTATATATAATTATTTCTTACATGTCACATCTTGTGCTTAACTTTAAAAACTATGTAGAAAGACAACAGGGAAAGAACGTTACATTCTTAACAAAATCATACACTTTTGTCGTCTAGTCAAATCTCTTCAAGTTATAAAATATTGTGCTTAGTATTTATTTTTATTTTTTTTGAGTTCATACATGTAGATTCTGAATTTTGTTTTCGTCATCACCAACTATATGCTTTAAACGCGTGCTTGCTACTTCTATTTGTTTCATGATCTTTTTGTTCTTATGGGTTTGAGAGTCAATTTGTTGACTTTTCACTAAAATTAGACAATGTTAAATGTTATAGTTCAAACTTTTGGAATTTGCACTTCCGACTTGATTAGGCAAATATCATTAACTTACACTTCAAAAATTTTGATTAATTAACTCCAAAAGTTGAAACAAGCTTGTAAATTAAAGAGGTTTTATTTTGCAATTTTTCTTTTTTTTTTTTAAAAATTTGTTTCATCATGTTGTATACTAGAAGGTTATGTAAAAATGGTTTGGAAACTTATAGCTTGATTTTCTCATTTGATTAACAGGTGTTTGGAGGAAGGTGCAGAGGAGTTTATAGTGAAGCCAGTAAAACTTTCTGATGTGAATCGCTTGAAAAATTTCGTAATGAAAGGAGAAGGAAATGATAATCAAGATAAAAGACTTCACAAGAGAAAGAAGCTTGAAGATGACAATAGTACATTGTCGTCACTGCCGCCTCTCTTTCCATCGTCGTCCCCGGTTTCTCGTAATCTAGAATTGCGCCAGCACCGGTCTGCATCACCTTCATCGGCGTTGTCGTCGCCTAGATGTTCGTTGAAGAGGCCAAGATTGCAACTTACAGATTAAATTCGTAGTAACACTTAACGAGAAGTTTTTGTTGATTGTTTTTGCTTTATTATATGTTGTAACCGCCCATGTAAATGATGAAATGACGAGTTCATAAGACTAATAGAGAAAACACTAAAAAACACGTGAAGTTGAGCTGTGTTGAGAGAAGATCTGGTTGTTTGGATTTTTTTCGTTACTGCCTTTTGTAGATCAAATTTATTGCAATTATAGTGACTTAGTAGGTAACAAATAATATAAATCGTAGTCTAGCAAAATGGAAGATAGGTTATACAGTTATGGTTTGTTCTTTTTAACTCTCATTACTAGACACTTTTCAATTAAAAAAAAAAAGTGAGTAAACAAATGATTATATTGAAAAATGAACTCATTTTTCTTCTTATCTTTCATGTTATGTAAAGACTATTTTTCTATCATGGCATTTATAATTTTCTATGGATCTGTATGCATAGTTATTAAATTTTCAACAACATTAAGGTTTAGTTTACTAATTTGAGTTTTCAATTCGTGTTAAGATGTAATTTTGTGTGAGTTTTTAACTGTAGTAAAAAAAATTAAATGTGATTTTTTGTGAGAATTTTTAACTATAACAAAATCAGAATGTAATTTTTTGATATTGTTATGCCGTACACGACACTAAGCCGTGTCTTTAAGGTAAATTATAGGAATATCACTTTTAAATAGTTAGCATTTGAGTATGTCATTTATTTTGGATTTAAGCCGTGTGTGTGTGTGTGTGTGTGTGTATATATATATATATATATATATATATATATATATGAAAAATGATAAGTGCGAGTGAGTAGACTTCAGAAGCGGTAACCAATCTAATTCTAATACAATGAAACAAGCTAGGGCCTACATTATTCTGAGTCGGATTGACACGATAAAACAAAATACACACCTCGGTGTCTGAGCAATTAAAAACTAACAAGTCAACCGCTTCCAAACTTGTTGGTTGTTACTTTATAAACAAGTTAATAATACCACAACATTACTCAGAATAACTTTTTTTTTTTTAAACAAATTGATTTATGATCATTCATTTACTATCAATAAAATCAAAATTCTAAAATTTAAATTACATCATATAAGAAGCTACTACATATTTTGTGTTAAACTATTTTTTTTAAACTAAATTATACTGTAAATTTAATTTTGATCCATAATTTTTAAAACGTCATAAAATGAGTTTTTGATGTATCAAATTATCTCAAACTAGTTCTTCCATCCATCTGCAGACTGTTAAAATCTCAAAAAAAAAAAAAAAAAAAAGTCATGATTTCCTTCTTAACGATCACGACCTAACATGTGAAGTTACAAAATTCTCCCATTAGGCTGCAAATGTTCCTTACGTGCCTTTTTTTCTCTTTTTTTTGGGATCTATATGTAACAGTTGGCAGAAGGATGAATATATTGATAAATTAGAGACTCGTATTAGGATGTTTTTAAAGACAGAGCCAAAATTAAATTTAACCTATAGTTTGGGGACTACAAATTAGATTAACCCATATTTTTAATAAAAGAAGCTATTCCATCTTAGAAACTTAAGCAAATTAGTTTGATTAAGTTAAATGGTACATTAAAATTAAAATACATATAGGAAAAGAGATACCAAATGTTGTAGATCTCCCAACTGCACCTGTGGTTATTTATTTATTTATTTATTTTATGGGAAAGAAGTGACGAGCAATGGCTTCTACCAAAACCAGTGACGAAGCCATGAATTTTGATCAGGGGCAATTAGTGATGGAGTCAAAAAAAAATTTTCTCCGAGGCTATTATGAAAAAATAGTAATAATTTTTACATGAATAGAGATATAGTATATGTTATAATTATTCAGTCTGAGCACAATTATAATTTCTATTATATAGTGGGGGTGTGACTCAAAATCTCATATGAGCTTTTACAAAATTTATGTTATACAACAATGAGTGCTTTTCAATTTTTGGGGAACAAAAGAAAGTTTTTAATTTTTAGGGGGACTATCTACATATTTGACAAAAATGAACATATAAAATTGCAAATAAAAAAAAAAAAGTTGAGGGACACTTGTGTTCGTTTGGTTCGTATATTCAGAATCATGATTCAGAACTATTATCGTTTTACGTGTATTTTTTATGAGAGAAAATACTGTAGAGAATCATGAATCATGATTCAGAATCAGGGATGAATACAGGAAACAAACGGACTCACCCTGGGCAAGCAGTGGCTTCGTCCCTGACCAAAACAGTGCAAGTCATTCTCTTCATTGTTTCATTTCTCTTTCTCACGCTTCCCAATAAGTCTTCCACAACACCGGCCAATTAACATTCTTTCGACTTTAGGTAAATATTTTTCTTTCTTGAATTTCCGAAGCTTGAAGTCTAATATTCGTGCCTTGCCATATGATCACGTTTGAATTTTCTTCCTCTGCAAGCTTTTGTTCTGTTTTGGCACTGAAGAAAAGTGAGGCACAAGTAATGTTCAAACTTGAATCTTTTTGGTACTATAAAGCTCCAAAGTTTTTTGGACCACATGTAAAACAGTTATGTGAATGTCGTTTGGTGCCTTTCTATATGCTGTGGAACCAAATTGAGCAAACTTCTTTTTCAATTATATTATTTTTTGCGTAATTTTTCACCCCTGGCGTCAGCAACAACATGGCATGTGTACTATATATATATATATATATCTATGTGTGTGTGTGTGTGTGTGTGTGTATATATATATATATATATATATATTGCTAGAAGTATGTGATTAAAAATACACTCAGTTTTGAAATCCATTATCCATAACGTATAGTTCTTGTCTTAGACCACCAGAATATAGAGATTAGATTTAGAGGCTAAAGAGCTTCCAAAATCAAACAAAATTTACATGCCACTTTAATGATGCTATGGGTTGCAACTTTTTGACCCAAAATCTCGTTTTGCGTTGGTTTGAGATAATAGGTTGGAGGTTGCACCTTTTATTTCTTAACAACTAGGTCTAGGGGTGATAACTGAGAAGGCATGACTACATGCCCATTTGCAATTAAGTTAGAATTGAAGGTCTCTAAAATGGAGAATGGTTTATTCAGCCAAAGTATAAAAAAAAAAAAAAAAAAAAAAGAGAGAATGTTTTGAATGACAAGACAATATAACTTGTGCTAATGGGGAAGAAAAATTGAAAGAAGTAGAAGCAAAATATCAAAAAGGTGAGACAAATAAAAAGGAAGGAGGGCGCTTTTTTTTTCATATATTTGTTTGGTAGAAAAGAAAGAAAGGAAGAAAAAAAATGTATAATCTAATTTATTTTACAATTATACCCTCATACAAATAAGAGTGACAGGCTTTGGTTAGGTTCAAAATGGTTATTTGACATACTATTCATTTTGTCAAATATTTTTGACTCCTTTTCTTCCGATGTTGGAAAGATTAAGGCCTCGTTCGTTTCGCTGATTCGAGTTTAGAATTTGAGTTTTGCTACAGTAAAAAGCTCTCACAAACAATCACATCTAACTTTTTTGTCACAGTAAAAAGCTCTCACATACAATCACATTTCAACTCAAATTTTAAACTCGAATCAGTGAAACGAACGAGGCCGATGTTTGGCCCTATACATTTACAACTTCTTCTTTTTTTCCCCCTAATTACCTTTCTTTTTCCCCCCTAATTTTCTCTCTACTAAATAATCTAAAATGCCTCTTTCTTCTCAAAATCCCTCCTCCAATTTTAACATAAGCTTAATGATACAATTGGGTGTGTTTGCGATGATTGTGCTTTTATTAGTTTTAATATCAATCATAACCTAAAAGCTCAAACAATGCCTTTGCAGTGCATTGGTTTTTGTTAAATGTGTACTATTTTTGTGCCAGTCACTTTTAGGCTATGTAACACAATTGTGTCCTAGAATGTTATGCAAAAGCTAAAAGCACCACTTTAGATTTAGAAGACGTTTGGTTCATGGATTAGAATCATGTGATTAGAACTATTTTTGATTTACGTATATTTTTTGTGAGAAAAAATATTGTAGCGAACCACGAATCATGATTCGAATAAGAGAATGAATCTAGGTACTAAACATCCTCTCAGTTCCAAACATAGCAAGTGTATGTATTGATCCACGCATAAAATTAAACAATGCTACGGGCAACAGTAGTCTAATACCACACACTAATAAAAGGTAGTTCCTACACCATAGGCCCCCACAAATAGAGATTCATTTTTTATTAATTGTGGTGTTGGATATTACTGGTTTCCAACTATTTTTCGTAAGAATTAAGAGTCGTATGTAGTATATATAGCTTATTGCCATTGTTGACTTCCGTACACTTTAAAGTTTTTTTTTTTTTTTTTTGGTGTTTTTTCCCTTTCTTCTTCATGGTTAATTGATGTTGCATCGACATTAGGACTATCTAAAGATAATAAAATTGCACCTAGATGATGCCTTTGGTTGAATTTTTCAAGAAGGGTGAATAAGGGCCACTATTTGTTTAGAAATGACAGGTTGATAATTAGACTTAGATACAGTCATACAGAAACATATATCTTGTTGGTGAAGAAGCTTTTCTAACTGACTAGTGATCTTTCGCGCCTCTGCATTTGATTTTGCAGTAGTTTCTCCTTTTGATATGCTACAATTATCTCATGGCTTGTTGGTGCAGAACTCTCCTGGTTCCAAGCCTTGAACTTCCATGCTTTGTGAAAGAGCTTATATTCATGGATTCTCTAGGAGTAAAAATGTGGTGAAAATTTTCCCATTTTGGTTATGCTGAAGGTATCAGGAACAAATTCAAATGTTGAGGTTTGTTTCAACAGGTGAGTCATATCTTATGCTCTTTTTTCAATCTTATACGCTTTTATTATTAATATTATTATTATTTTTTAAATCTTATATTTCTTTGACAAGTGACATTCAATATGCAGGAATACACCTTTGGATATAGGAATGAGCCTTCAAAACAAGTGCAAGAAAGTTTCCGACGGTTACTCGGTTCTTCCATGTCGCCTTCTAATCACAAGCTGTTAGATATTCGGATGACTGGTTCCTCCTTGGAAAGTTTTGAGGTGTCCATTGAAGAGGGTAACACTTTCTCAGTTTTATGTTTCATATAGTTTTCCTCTCTTTTCATCTTTTTGAACTAGAAACTGTGTTCCATTAGTTAATCTGTTCTTTGGTTTTGCAGTAGTGCTTTTAACACATCGCTTCATAGTTCTAGTGTTATGCACAGTCATGATGAGCTTAGTTTTCTTCATGAGCAAGTCATTAGTAGTATACTATGGCAGTGGGATTATATTTGTCATTTTGGGTGGTCCTTTATAAGGTAATCTAGTTTCCTTTTGTATATATACTTACGATACTTAGTTAACATTCATAAAAAGTATCTAATAAATTATGAGTTCACATCTTGTTTAGCAGAAAGACGAATATTCATTGCTCATTATCAGACAATCACCTATTCACAAACCTCTTGTGAGGCTAATAGTTTTCATTTCACATCTCATGGAGATAGTGGATTACCGAGTCATTCTATGAATTTCCAAGTTATCCATTGTTAGTTGATCTTTAGCCTCATACTTTTTTTTCACCTCACATATCCACAATCTTTATTGTGTCAATCTTTATAAGCCTTTCTAAGAAGCATCTACTATTCAAGTTTCAGTTCAAATTTGAAATTTGTACTGGGATATAACTTTCAAATGCATAAATTATCAGGCTTTTTCCGCAGTCCTTCAGTGGGATCAGTCCTATATTGTAACATGTAAAGGTTATAGTATAACAGGGCGTTCACACATACACATGTAACATGTAAAAATTGAAGTTTATCATCACATATATGCGAGCCTTTAATATGTCAAATACTTTCTTGGCTGCAACCTGAGATATCACCTCTGCCACTATATTTGACATGGAATGTTGATATTGAATGATCTCTTGCATTGATTTCTATAAAACTACTTTGCTATAATTTAAATTGACATTACATTTTGTGGTCGTTGACAGGAAATGAAGCAGGGGATGAAGCTTCTTGAAACTTATCTACAGTATGCATGTTCAATATGTACTCATTTGTCGTGAGTATTGGCTTTAAATCCTGTTATTTGCTTAATTTAAAGAAAATGATGGATTTTGTTTAGGGGAGACAATGATGGAATTTGTATCTCACTATGGCATATTTTCTATTCAACTACCTTTCAGTACTTCCGCAAAGTGGAATACCTAAAGGAATGCTTGATTCTAATAATTGTTTGTTTTCGTTTCTTTATCTTTGTTTTCACTTATCATGATTCTAGGATAGAACACTTTCATTCTCACGTATTCGAATACATGAACGAAGAAAAATATGTTCTCTTTTCTGAGACAATATTATTATTCATTTAGCAGTAATTCATAGTCTTCTTACTTCTTAATTTGATGTAGTATTATTCACTTTATAAACGACGGTAATGCTCAGAAAAGAGCAGTAATACGGACCACAACTCTCATGGGGTGTGTCCCACATGAATAATATACGAGTTTATCCACTCTACGTAAGATGTTTGTAGTGATGGACACCACTGATACCTTTCATTATTTATGTTATAGCTGGTAATATTTGTGCTGGTTTTCCTCTTCCTGGCAGGATCATGGTTGGGATTCTTTGCAGTTACAGAAGATGGATTAATTGATACAAGCGCATCTCACTTTGCTGCATTTTATAATATAAAACTATTGTTGGCCCAACTCTTAATAGCTTAAGCTTTTGGAATGGATTGGTAAACTAACACTGCATGGTCCATCCGAAACTTGGCTATTGATCTTTTGATTCTTCAGTTTTTTTACTTTCCACTATCTCTACCGATTTTGGCGCGTTTTGTATTAATCATGTCGTATTTTTGGCAGTGATTTCATACCAAGAAATATTTGTCGTTTGCAGAGTTCTGCAGATGATCCCATGCGCAATAGAAGCTTTGGTATTCAGAGTAGTGGCCTATTCAATGTTGAGGAAAATCTTTAGATCACGTTTAGTTCGTTGCTTTTACCTGTAACGCTAGTCTAAATTTGTGATGTATTTGCTTAACCATAAATTTGGTTTCACAATGTTTAGGGTAAAAATAATAATATATATATATTAATCAGCATGATAGCACACAGTTACTGTCTCTTTCACTTAGCCTAATTATAATCAGCATGATAGCAATCAATTTAATACCATAACAATTTTTTTATATATATATATCATCTAATGTAATTAATTTAACATGAAGAAATCAGCTTAGAGGAACCACAAGATATATCACACTCCTTTCGGATTCCTCAGCTTCTGAAGATTGTTCCAATCACATTTGGCCTCAATCGAAAAATGTCACCACAGACATTGGTTTCATGATAGCAATCAATTTAATACCATAACAATTTTTATATATATATATATATCATCTAATGTAATTAATTTAACATGAAGAAATCACTTAGAGGAACCACAAGATATATCACACTCCTTTCGGATTCCTCAGCTTCTGAAGATTGTTCCAATCACATTTGGCCTCAATCGAAAAATGTCACCACAGACATTGGTTTGCTTTTTAAACAACCCCCATCTATGATACTGATGGCCAGTTTTATTTATCTATAGAGCCCGTTTGGTTCATAGATTAGAATCATGATATTAGAACAGTTTTCAATTTACGTGTGTTTTTTGTGAGAAAAAATACTGTAGCGAACCATGAATCATGATTCGAATCAGAGAACGAATCATCCAACCAAACGGGCTTTATTTTACTCTTAGTTTTACATGTGACATTTCTCATGTACTTTCGGCGGGAGGTGGTCCAACAATCAGCTATTTGAAAATGCTGGGAAAATTTTACTCGAGCCTCTACGGAGAGAGCCCTTGAAGAGCTTGTTTCTTCCCCTAGTTTTGGCAAATGGCTATTCAAAAATGCCGATAGAATTCCGTTACACTCGAGTCGAACAATGACGTCGAATATCCTGCAAGTCATTGCCATCGCCCCCTGATCGTCCTCAAAAAGACCTATATTTGCAACAAACAGATTCTCTTGTAGGAACGTTAAGCGCAATATATGTTGTAACTGCCTATGTAATAAAAGATTTGATTTTTTTTTTTTGGTTTTTTTTTTTTTTTTTTTTTTTTTTTTTTTTTTTCATTTTGGGGCTGACTGTTGATGTACATCAAATTTCTTTCAATGGATGAATTCTTAGATATGTATTAGATTAGATTATAGAGTAGTTGGTAATTCATAAATAATAACGTTAATCTCGCAACCAGGAGTAGATGGTGATTATTTGTTTTTTAGGTGACGATGACTCATCATATTGTTCTCTACTTTGGCAATACTACTCTCAAAAAAGTCCCACTTTTTTAGCAAAAAAACAAAAATAAGTCCCACATTGGCCATATAAGTGCCAGAGATTGCCGTTAGAGGTCATACAAGAGGACTTTTAGGTATTTGCATTCTCAAATGTGTTTTAATTGTGTCTTTGTAGCATATATTATTGAATAAAATTTCAAAATAAAAACAAACAACAATTTATTCATATATTTGTTAAGCTATCTATTGGAATTTCATAATGCATTAACAAATGGCGCTCCTTAGTATTGGCAGGTTTCATGTTCTGTTGATTACTTGTGGTTGGTGTCTGATTTTTTAATTTTTTCTTTTGGTAGTTGCTACTTTTGGCATAAGTCATTTTGTAGTGAAAGAAGAACATCTTTTATTATGCTGAGATAATATAGAAAAAAAAAACACCTGAATGATTTATTCCCTATTTGGTTTAACATTATGAACCAAACGCAGTAAAATCTCAATAAATGAATGTTAGATAAATTAATATCCTCGCTTAAATAATAAAACTTCAGGTCCCGACTCATATCAATGTACTAAATTAATAATCTAGCTAGATGCATAAGATAATAATTTTTTTTTCAAATCCTCTAGGAAGGTCTAACGAAAAAGTACAAATTAATAATTGACAAAAAATATAATTCATAATATTAATGAGTTTTTTTATTGCAATTCAACTCTTTTACAAAATATGCATCTAAAGTCATTTGTTTTTTTTTTTTGTACTTAAAATTGAACTCAATCTCATCTTTAATTTTTTGCAAAGCTTGTACTACATCTGGTATTTTTTTTCATGTTGTAGCAAGTAGTTATTTAAGGTTACTATTGCTTGAAACATCTCTTTCAGAAAAAAAAAATAGTAAAATACAATTGTCATCTGAATTATGGTCATTATCATTACGTGTATTCATTGTCCCTTGAATAATCTCTTCATCAGTAAGTGATTCTATCACTGCATAATTTTTTTGTCATATGTACATGATAACTTTTGCAATTCTCTATGTACAAATATTAATTTTTGACCACATATTATTATCTTTGTTTTTATAACTCGTGCATAAATCTTGATAAAAGAAAAGGTGCATGTATAAAAGTAATTAAAACATAAAATTTTTCATTAATTAATAAATTATTTATTTACCGATAAATTAATAAATTATTCATTTATCAATAAATAAATAATCTCTTTAAAATAATA
>NW_010367901.1:0-2268 GCF_000414095.1 Morus notabilis | reverse complement strand
TTGTATTTAATATATCATATAAACTTTTATGTTATATCACATATCATTATATTGTAAATGACACATATAGTTAATCGTGTCAATTCGTGTCACTTCGTGTTAGGAGGTCAACCTTAACCCAACTTAATCATGTTAATCGTGTCAACCCGATTATGACTTAAACTCATTTATAATAAACCCAAACCTGCTAACTTCGTGTAAGTTTTAGAGTCGTGTCGCTACTCGGATTGTCAATTATTAAACATTATTACAAATGACACATATAGTTAATCGTGTCAATTCGTGTCATTTCGTGTTAGGAGGTCAACCTTAACCTAACTTAATCGTGTTAATCGTGTCAACCCAATTATAACTCAAACTCATTAATAATAAATCTAAACCTGCTAACTTCGTACAAGTTTTAAAGTCGCGTTGCTACTAAGATTGCCAACTATGAAACATTATTGATTTTATCCCTTCAGTCTAATTAATGGGCGGAATAGATAACGTGGCAACATTTACAAGGATGGTTTAATTATATATCACCATCGACTACTTCCCACCATATTAGTTTTAGGTTTTTTTCTCTGGTTTTTGATAAAAACGAGTTCTTCCTTTCTTACCATATCAGTAGCTGTAGCTCCTTCCAAGTTGGTCTGGCTGAAAACATGCCGGGTTACCTCTGGATTTCTCGTTGGATTACCGGCCTTAGTGTTGAATGTGTGTGAGAATTTGTTGGTGGGATGCATTGTGCGTAAATAAAGAGATATGCACAAATAAAGAACTATAAAATCCCTTGTGTTCTTTATTTGTGCATATCTCTTTATTTACACACAATACATCCCACCAACAAATTCTCACACACATTCAACACTAAGGCCGATAATCTAACGGGAAACCCAGAGGTAACCCGGCCTGTTTTTGTTGACGAGAAATCACCGTCAACAGTTAGGGTTAAAAAAAAATCAAAATAGAAAGACACATAGCAAGTAGTAGCCATCAGTGTACAAGATTAAACAATGAACACGAGTTAAGTTCTGAATCAAAAATTAGAGAATTAAACCAGTGATTTGAACTATGAGACACAAGAGAACCTTGATAGAAGGTTCTAGGGTTGTGCAAAATATGAAGTTAGAAATTTTTGTTTTTTGTTTGTTCCTCAAGTCTATGAATCGTGGCTTTTTTTAGCATTATTTGATGAAATGTTTGGGTCTCAATTTTTGTAGAAAGGCGTTAATTCAGAATGTGGACATATCATTTAGATCGGCCCTGCTCTAACAATGATTAATCAAGTTGATTTGTTAAGGAGAGTAAAAGCAGGAAGAAATTGAGAAATTACAAAACAAAAAAAACAAAAAAAAAAAAATGTATGTGAAAGGAAGATGAAATGACAACACTGCAAGTGGAAATATTTTAAGGAAGGATACTTAAATTTTGAAGCTGAGATATTGGTCAAATTTTATTTTAGTCCTTGATTTTCAAGAAATGAAGAACGAATGATCACTTATTATATTGTCTTAAATTAATCCTTTTGCCCATCCGAACTCTTATAATATCCATGAAAAGAAAAGGCACTTGAGGATGTGCACTTTAGTTCACGAGTTTTAAAAGTCTCAAAACAAGTCTCTAATTTTTTTAAATTGTCTTAAATTAATCCTTTTTTGTCCAACTCTTAAAATATAGATAAAAAAAAGGCACGTGAGTACTATTTAAGGTTAGTTAATGGGAAAAAGAAAATCAGAAATAGTAGAAAATATGTCAATATGAAAAGGTTAAGGAAGTATATAGGCCAACTTTTAGTTATAAAAATTAATATGCCATAACTTGTCAAGTTATGGTTCATAACCAGATAAGTTATGGACAAACTTGTCAAGTTATGGTTCATAGCCAGACAAGTTATGGATAAAAACCGTGATTTATGGACAATAACTTGTCAAGTTATGGTTTATAACTAGACAAGTTATGGTTCATAACTAAACAAGTTATGGACAAAAGCAGTCATTTTGCCTATTTATTAACTTATGTAAACTATTGACCTATTAATTTTAATGCATCTCAAGTCTTGGCCTATTTCCCTCTTTTTCCTAAAGAAAATTTTAGTCGACGTTTGGTTTGATGAAATAGAATGAAAATAACAATAGAAATAGGAATATAAATAGAATGAAAATAGGGATTAATCAAATGATGTATTCAAATTTTTATTGTTTGGTTGAGCATTGTAATTAGTATTGGATTTACAATTATTATGTTTGCTTAGTCATTGAAATAGAATGCTATATATATATATAT
>NW_010367900.1:88298-89036 GCF_000414095.1 Morus notabilis | reverse complement strand
CGCTACAGTTACCTAAAGAATGCATTTTTTTTTAGATGATAAGTGTGGTTAAAATTCTACCAAAATGCTACCACATTTGATAAAAGTTGTATTATTTTAAAATAACTTTATGTTATGAAATGATGCTAGGATTTATTTAGATTTATACATACACACATATCTGGAAATTTAGCCATGTTTACCACTATTCTTCTTATGTAGACACATGGAAACATGGTTCGTCCACGTAGAGAACGTTTGGTTCAAGAATTAAGAGTGGATTTAGCTGCCACCATAGCTAACTTAAGAGCTAGACTTGAGGCTCAAGAGTATGAAAATAGAAATTTACGGGCACAGTTAGAGCAAAGAGACTAGGAATAGGAGCGAAGAAGAGCGCCACCTGTTCAACCGGCACCGCAACCAGAGCTTGCGGCGATGCCAGAAATGGTGCCACAAGCTATTCCGATTGCTAATCAGGAACCATTATATGTACGGTTTCGTAGGATGAAGCCACCAGAATTTGAAGGTTCTACTGACCCACTAGAAGCTAAGGAGTGGTTAACTTTACTCCAAACGATTCTGGATTTCATGAATCTAACGGAGCAAGAAAAAGTTCTCTGTACTTCGTATGTGTTAAAGAAAGATGCCCGCTACTGGTGGGAGACAGTGGTAATAAGAAGGAATGTAGCAATGATGACTTGGAATGAATTCTTAGGGGAATTCAATGCTAAGTACTATGATACTGTAGGTCTCCGAGCT
>NW_010367900.1:85146-87661 GCF_000414095.1 Morus notabilis | reverse complement strand
ATTCAAGTTATAATCACGGTGTCATGGGGGACCTTGCAAACCCTCACGTCCCGATGATTGCGCGCAAGTGGTATGAGCACTCGGGCCCATCAGTAAGAAAGATAAGATAAGATAATAAGATTCTGATAAGACATCATAATTAAGCATAATTGGCTCATGCATATTTATTCATGTGAACTTACAGTTATTTTGCGGGAGATAGTTCCTACTTGCTGAGCGAAAGCTCATTATAGAATGTTTATACTGTAGGTAAGCAACCGGCATATAATGCCTGATGGACTGCTGGCGAGTGGACGAACGAGGTGGGGCTCGGGATATGGATACCACTCGCAAATATTTCCGCAATCAGCTTTATGTTACAAATAGTTTTGTTAATTATGATTATGAAACAGATATGTTAAGGTTTGAATATTTTAATTAAGAAAGCAATTTCGTATTTTATGTTTATAATAAGACCTTTAAAAAAAAAAATGTTCCGTAAATTTTAAGAAATTTCAGTAAGTACAAGTTAAAAAGTTAGTTACAGTGGCGGCCTCAAAGGAGGGTCGCTACAGTTGGTATCAGAGCCGGTATCCTGCTTTTTTTTAAATGATAAGTGTGGTTAAAATACTACTGGAATGCCACCACATTTAATAAAAGTTGTATTATTTTAAAACAACTTTATGTTATGAAATGATGCTAGGATTTATTTAGATTTATACATACACACATATCCGGAAATTTAGCCATGTTTACCACTATTCTTCTTATGTAGACACATGGAAACATGGTTCGTCCACGTAGAGAACGTTTGGTTCAAGAATTAAGAGTGGATTTAGCTGCCACCATAGCTAACTTAAGAGCTAGACTTGAGGCTCAAGAGTATGAAAATAGAAATTTACGGGCACAGTTAGAGCAAAGAGACTAGGAATAGGAGCGAAGAAGAGCGCCACCTGTTCAACCGGCACCGCAACCAGAGCTTGCGGCGATGCCAGAAATGGTGCCACAAGCTATTCCGATTGCTAATCAGGAACCATTATATGTACGGTTTCGTAGGATGAAGCCACTAGAATTTGAAGGTTCCACTGACCCACTAGAAGCTAAGGAGTGGTTAACTTCACTCCAAACGATTCTGGATTTCATGAATCTAACGGAGCAAGAAAAAGTTCTCTGTACTTCGTATGTGTTAAAGAAAGATGCCCGCTACTGGTGGGAGACAGTGGTAATAAGAAGGAATGTAGCAATGATGACTTGGAATGAATTCTTAGGGGAATTCAATGCTAAGTACTATGATACTTTAGGTCTCCGAGCTTAACAAAATGAATTCAATAATTTGAAGCAAGGTGATATGACTATTATGGAGGCTTGTCGTAAGTTCGATCGATTGGCAAGGCTATGCCCTCAGCTAGTGCCAACAGAAATGGAAAGGGTGCGACGAATGTTAGTGATGTTTCGCCCCGAGATAGCTACAGTAGTAGACAGTGGGGAAAGATCACCCACAACAGTAGCGGATTGTGTTGGTAGAGCAGTCTGAGCAGAATATCACCTAGCCCAAGCTAAAGAAGAGAGAACCAAATTTTGGGATGCCAAGAAAAAGGAACAAGCCCAAGCAAAGCAAACCTAAAAGGGGAATCAAAAGAATAATCAAGCTGGTCAGAGTAACCAAGCTAATAGAACTGGACAAGGAAATTGACCCCCGTAAAGACGTCCACAGAATAACCAGAACCCAAATAAGAGGAAGGAAATTTTGGTGGAAATCAAAACTTTAATTCCCAAAGTCCGCAACAGAGGCAAGATCGCAACACGAATATAGTTGAGTGCTCTAAGTGCGGAAAGAAACATTCGGGTGTATGTCGTTATGGAACAAACAATTGCTATACATGTGGCAAAGAGGGCCAATATTCCTGGAATTGTCCTCAGAATTCAAATAGACAGCCTACTAACCAGGCAAATGCGATGCATATAACAGTTGAGGAAATGCAACCTCAGCAAGATAGAATAGAAGCCCCGTCACAAACCAATGCTAGGTTGTTGGCATACACGAAAAATGATGCAGAAGCTGGCACGTCAAGAGTCATGACAGGTCAGCTTACTATTGCTCAGTACTCAGCATACGCATTATTTGATTCCGGTGCATCACATTCGTTTGCATTATACGGATTTGCTGAGAAATTAAATTATGCTATGAATAGAATTGGTCAGACATTTAGGACTACCCTGCCATCCGGGGAAATTCTATGGTCTGAATTTAGGTTAGAGCACGTACCAATAATTATAGCTAACATGGAGCTATACATAAATCTAGTCATATTAAAGATAATCGACTACAACGCCATCCTAGGAATGGATTTCTTAGGAAAATATCAAGCTACTATCGATTGTCGTAATAGGAAGGTGATTTTCTGACCCGATGGGGAAGAAACTTTTGAGTACGTTGATCGCTCTAAACGTACCCCAGACGAGTAATTAATGCAATGGAAGCAAAGAAATTACTTTCAAGTGGTTGCGAAGGATATTTAGTTCATGTTGTGGATAC
>NW_010367900.1:83009-84690 GCF_000414095.1 Morus notabilis | reverse complement strand
ATTTGTTACCGTTTTTATCGATGACATACTAATTTATTCAAAGAATAATAAGGAACATGAAGAGCACTTGAGAACTATTCTTCAAACGCTGAAAAGACATCAGCTATATGCTAAATTCTCCAAGTGTGAATTTTGGCTTAATAAAGTTCATTTCTTAGGACATGTAGGCTCAAAGGATGGAATCTCGGTGGATCCAGCAAAGATTGAAGCTGTTAGTAACTGGCCCGCACCAAGAAACGTAACAGAGATTCGTAGTTTCTTAGGTCTGGCCGGGTATTACAGAAGATTTGTAGAGGGTTTTGCAAAACTAGCTGCACCAATCACTACCCTCACATGAAAAGAAAAGAAGTATGAATAGACTGAGAGGTGTGAAGAAAGTTTTCAAGAATTGAAACAAAAGCTGACTACTGCACCAATCCTTACTATTCCAAAGGAAGGAGAAACGTTTGACGTATACAGTGATGCTTGCAAACTAAGGCTGGGAGCGGTATTGATGCAAAATGGAATGGTAATTGCGTATGCATCTAGACAATTGAAAACTCATGAGAGAAACTATCTTACTCATGATCTTGAATTAGCAGCAGTGGTTTTTACTTTAAAGATATGGAGGCATTATTTATATGGTGCACAATGTCAGATTTTCACTGATCACAAAAGCCTCAAGTATTTCTTTACACAGAAAGAACTTAACATGAGGCAACGCAGATGGTTGGAGTTAGTAAAGGATTATGATTGTGAAATCCTTTATCACCCTGGAAAAGCCAATAGGGTAGCTGATGCTTTAAGTCGTAAGACTACCGAATTAAGTCATATGTCATTGGATAGATTTCCAGTATTTTTACAAAAGGATATGCATTCATTAGGGTTGGAGCTAATTACAGGTAAATTAGCCACTCTACAGATACAACCATCTATTTTTGACAAGATGACAAAAGCTCAACGTCAAGATTCTACTCTCGACAAGTATTGGAAAGAAGCTGATGAAGGAAAAGAGACGGAATTCAACTGATAAGGGAATACTCACATTTCAAAGAAGGGTTTGTGTTCCGGAAGATAAAAAACTTAAGAGTCAAATTCTTTCTGAAGCTCATAATACCCCTTATTTGATACATCCAGGAGCGACTAAGATGTATCAAGATCTAAAACAACACTTTTGGTGGAGATATATGAAAAATGACATCGTGGACTACGTTAGTCGTTGTTTAACATGTCAAAAGGTTAAAGCAGAGCATAAACGTCCAGCTGGAGAGTTGCAACCGTTAGATATTCTGGAATGGAAATGGGAGCATATAACTATGGATTTTGTGGTAGGACTACCCAAAACAAGTGAAGGTTATGATGCAATCTGGGTAATTGTTGATAGATTGACTAAATCTGCCCATTTTGTACCCATAAAAGTGACGTATACCCTTGACAAGTTAGCAGAGTTATACGTCACCAACATAGTTAGACTGCATGGAATACCTTTATCCATTGTCTCAGATCGGGATAGCCGCTTTACCTCCATGTTTTGGAAGAGTGTACAAGAAGCCATGGGCTCAGAATTAAGATTTAGCACAGCTTTTCATCCTCAGACTGATGGACAATCGGAACGTACCATCCAAATTTTAGAAGATATGCTTAGGGCATGTGTGATGGATTTTAAAGGAGCATGGAATAAGAAACTGTCACTGATTGAATT
>NW_010367900.1:66774-76584 GCF_000414095.1 Morus notabilis | reverse complement strand
TTTGTACCAGCCTTCGAAGGAAAGGTTATTATGAGACTATGAAAGATATGAAACCGTGACTGAGTTGGATTGGTTAGCTACCCCACTCCTCACTGGTTATGCGCGCTATGGTACAACAAGACAGGGCCCATAAGAAGTAAAAGACAAGAAAATGAAAAACAGAAATCATTCCATATAAAGGTACGGTATCTGTAAAGAAGAATGAAAAGAATGAGAAACATGAAATGAAAGTCATTCAGAACGTGAAAATACAATGTGAACGACTAAAATGAGACGAAAGCAGAACAAAGAATGTAATGAAAGAAGAAGAACATAAGCCATACATGTTTTAGTAGTACAGAATGTATTATGATATATGACATGAATGCATATATGGGTATGCATAATTATTGCATCTGTTATGACCTATTGATACTTGCTGAGCAAAAGCTCATTAAGTTTGTTCGTGTTATAGGAAGCACGAGTAAGGCACCGGCTCCCTAAAACTTGATGCTGGGCATGCAGAGAGGGTGTAGCAGCGGAATGTGGGCAAGTGGGTTGTGGACGTATCATGTGTTTTGGAAACGCTGCTGAACTTTATATGTAAAATAAAATAGTGTTTTATTTTAGGTATGACTAATATAACAGAATGTTGTCAGAATGCTACAGCATTTTGACAATGACTAATGTACTATTAGAATGCTACAACATTTTACAAATACTTGAAAACAAAAGGCTAGCTAAATGCTACAGCATTTAGACGTACATGGAAAAAAAAAAGTTGGTTGTCAGAATGCTACAGCATTTTTTACGTACATGGTAAGATTTAAGAATGAAAAAAAAAAATGGCCTGAAATTTTAAGAAGTTATAATTAGGGTCGTCATAGAGGTTAAGAAATGCTAAGTATTAGTATAGGATGACGATCAAAAGTTAGGGTCGTCACAAAAATTGTGCATATAGTAGAATTTTGAATGTTAGATACAATGTGAATGTTAGATACTATGTTAGGTATGTATCTATAAGACTTATGTAATCGTAAAACTTTATTCTGCAAAAAAGGATGTATTGATTTTAAGTCGAGATCAAACTAAGAGAAATGAAAGGTTAAACTTTAACGAAAAGTTAATCTCATGATAGAATGCTCAATAATGTACAAATTCATAAGATTTAACTAAAGTTACCGTTTCAATGAGAAAATTGATAAACGGTAAGAGACTAAACGTCCTGTTTGTACCAGCCTGCAAAGGAAAGGTTATTATGAGACGATGAAAGATATGAAACCGTGACTGAGTTGGATTGGTTAGCTACCCCACTCCTCACTGGTTATGCGCGCTATGGTACAATAGGATAGGGCCCATAAGAAGTAAAAGACATGAAAATGAAAAACAGAAACCATTCCATATAAAGGTACGATATCTGTAAAGAAGAATGAAAAGAATGAGAAACAGAAAATGAAAGTTGTTCAGAACGTGAAAACACAATATGAACGACTAAAATGAGACGAAAGCAGAACAAATAATGTAATGAAAGAAGAAGAACATAAGCCATATACATTTTAGTAGCACAGAATGTATTATGATATATGACATGAATGCATATATGGGTATGCATAAATATTTGCATCTGTTATGACCTATTGATACTTGCTGAGCGAAAGCTCATTAAGTTTGTTCGTGTTGTAGGAAGCACGGGTAAGGCACCGGCTCCCTGAACTTGTTGCTGGGCATGCAGAGAGGGTGTAGCAGTGGAATGTGGGCAAGTGGGTTGTGGATGTATCACGTGTTTTGAAAATGCTGCGGAACCTTATGTGTAAAATGAAATAGTGTTTATGAGTATAAATGGCTTATGTAATGAAGGAACAGTTCACGAGACAATGAGGCTATGTATAGCAACCTATAGTTATAAGATATGGTTAATGTAACGAATTGCTACAACAATTCGTAATAGTTGAAAACGGATTGCTACAGCAATTCTTAATAGTTGAAAACGGATTGCTACAGCAATTCCTAATAGTTGAAAACGAATTGCTACAACAATTCGTAATAGTTGGAAATGGATTGCTACAGCAATTCATAATAGATGAGAATGGATTGCTATAGCAATTCCTAACCGTTGAAAATGAATTGCTACAACAATTCATAATAGTTGAAAATAAATGCTACAGCATTTAGACATGAATAAAAAGGAAAAAAAAAGGTCTGAAATTTTAAGGAGTTATAACTAGTAAACGGTAGAGATTATGAAATGTTACGTATGAGCATAGGTTGATGATCAAAAGTCAGGATCGTCACAGTTGGTATCAGAGCGAAGGTTCTGCCACCCACCCACATTCTGCTGAGCATCTGACTCTCCATGTCCAAGTAAGTTATTATTTCTTTTGAATTTATAATTCAATGTGTGAGTTTTGTCCTTATAGGATATACGATATGGTTCGAACAAGACGAACTCGGATGGTACCACGAGGGTTGCATAGAAGAAGTATCCGAGGTCGAGAAAGGGGATGACGTCCTCATAGGCTACCTCCGATACAAGAAGTGGAACCTTTTCCTTTAGAGGTACCTCTGCAACCTGTACAACCTAATAGAGTAGCTGAGCCACCCCCGATTGATAGGGAAGTGCAAGTAGCTATGATTAGAGACCCAATAGGATCTAAGGTTGATGCAAGAGCTGCTTTTGCACTTTATCAGTGTAATCCACCTATGTATGATGGTCAGGCTCACCCAACCAAATTACAAGACTAGCTACACTGAATGGAATATTTGATGGTAGTCTGTGATATTGATGAGAGTGATTGGGTGATTCTAGCTGCCGGCCTATTAGAGTCCGACGTTAGACAGTTTTGGAGAGGTGCGGTAGAGACAAGAAATGCACATGAGGTGCCATGGGGCAATTTTTGTAGTTTACTGCTAGCTCAATTTCCACCAAGAGAGGCACCCGTAAGGATGGCACCAGAGGTTGCCACTACCTCACAGGCTCAACCACATGCTAGGGATACCGAATTTAGGAGAATGGAGAAGTATATACACAAGGTCGATAAATTTAAGATGCGATCTTATGACACTGTGGCAATCTACGCTGAATGGGTCTTTAGTGAGATTATGACTGATCGCACTATCGAGCTAAAGGGACATGATGCGTGTTTCATATTTTGGAGGGGGTTAACAAAAGAGTTGCGAACTATGGTATTTCCATGATGGGAAGTCACATATACCCTCAACCAGTTTTTAGAGGAAGTGCCGCAGTTAGAAGAAACCTTGGCTATAGAACGAGAGGAACAAGAATGGCGCGTTAGTGAGCGTCGAATAGAGTTTGAATGTAGGAAAATAGAATACCTACGTAGAAATAGATCAGTGGAGGTGTGTTCCGGAATAGAAGTTGGAACAACATCACACCCCAATAACAGGGACAAGCAAACGTGGATCCCCAAAACACTGTAAATACAAGTGAAGAAGAAAATCCGGAGGAGGATTTTGGGGAGGCTAATGGGAATTATACAGATGTATAGTATGATGTAGCATTTTGATGATGATGTTACATTAGAGTAATGTAAAAATGTACTATGGATGTATAAGATAATAATACTTGTCTTTTGTAAGTAATGAATGCTGAATGTATATGTATGATTGATCGGATATGTGTATGTATGTGTGTACATGTATACAAATGAATTAAATACAGGAAGAAGAAATGCAGTTACCTAAGGAATGCATTTTTTTTCAAATGATAAATGTGGTTAAAATGCTACAAGAATGCTACAACATTTAATAAAAGTTGTATTATTTTAAAACAACTTTATGTTATGAGATGATGCTAAGATTTATTTAAATTCATACATACACACATATCCGGAAAGTTAACTATGTTTATCATTATTCCTCTTATATAGACACACGGAAACATGGTTCGTCCACGTAGAGAATGCTTGGAACAAGAAATAGGAGTGGATTTAGCTGCCACCATAGCTGACTTACGAGCCAGACTGGAGGCTCAAGAGGAGGAAAATAGAAATTTACGGGCACAGTTAGAGCAAAGAGACCAAGAACAGGAGCGAAGAAGAGCACCACCTATTCAACCGGCACCGCAACCAGAGCCTGCGGTGATGCCAGAAGTGGTGCCACAAGCTATGCCTGTTATTAATCAGGAACCCTTATATGTGCGGTTTCGCAGGATGAAGCCACCAGAATTTGAAGGTTCCACTGACCCGCTAGAAGCCGAAGAGTGGTTAACTTCACTCCAAACGATTCTAGATTTCATGAATCTAACGGAGTAGGAAAAAGTTATTTGTGCTTCGTATGTGTTAAAGAAAGATGCCCGCTACTGGTGGGAGAGAGTGGTAAAGAGAAGAAATGTAGCAACAATGACATGGAATGAATTCTTGGAGGAATTCAATGCTAAGTACTACAATACTGTAGGTCTCCGAGCTCAACAAAATGAATTCAATAATTTGAAGCAAGGTGATATGACTGTTATGGAGGCTTGTCGTAAGTTCGATCGATTGCAAGGCTATGCCCTCAGCTAGTGCCAACATAAATGGAAAGGGTGCGACGAATGTTAGTGATGTTTCACCCTGAAATAGCTACAGTGGTAGACAGTGGGGAAAGACCACCCACAATAGTGGCGTATTGTATTGGTAGAGCAGTCCGAACAGAATATCACCTAGCCCAAGCTAAGGAGGAAAGAGCCAAATTCTGGGAAGCAAAGAAAAAGGAACAAGCCCAGGCAAAGCAAACCCAAAAGGGGAATCAAAAGAATAATCAAGCTGGTCAAAGTAACCAAGCTAACAAGACAGGACAAGGAAATCGACCCCCACAGAGTCGTCCACAGAATAGCCAGAACCCAAATAAGAGGAAGAGAAATTTTGATGGAAATCGAAACTTTAATTCCCAAAGTCCGCAACAGAAGCAAGAACGCAACATGAATATAGTCGAGTGTTCTAAGTGCGGCAAGAAACATTCGGGTGTATGCAGATATGGAACAAACAGTTGCTATACATGTGGCAAGGAGGGCCATTATTCCTGGAACTGTCCTCAGAATTCAAATAGACAACCGACTAGCCAGGCAAATACGATGCAGATAAGAGTTGAGGAGATGCAACCTCAACAAGATAGAGTAGAATCCCCGCCACAAACTAATGCTAGGTTATTGGTATACACGAGGAATGAGGCAAAAGATGGCACGTCAAGAGTTGTGACAGGTCAGCTTACTATTGCTCAGCACACAGCATACGCATTATTTGATTCCAGTGCATCACATTCGTTTGCATCATATGGATTTGCTGAGAAATTGAATTATGCTAAGAATAGAATTGGTCAGACATTTAGGACTACCCTGCCTTCTGGGGAAATTCTATTGTCTGAATTTAAGCTAGAGCATGTACCGATAGCCATAGCTAATAGGGAGCTATACACATATCTAGTCGTATTAAAGATAATCGACTACGACATCATCCTAGGAATGGATTTCTTAGGAAAATATCAAGCTACTATCGATTGTCGTAATAAGAAGGTGATTTTCTGACCATATGTGGAAGAAACTTTTAAGTACGTTGACCGCTCTAAGCGTACCCCCAGACGAGTAATTAATGCAATGGAAGCAAGGAAACTACTTACTAGTGGTTGCGAAGGATATTTAGTACATATTGTGGACACGACTAAAACTAATAAGTTGCAACCAAAAGATGTGTCGATAGTTTAAGAGTTTCTAGAAGTCTTTCCGGAAGAATTACCAGGATTACCACCAGAATGTGAGATTTCATTTGAAATCAAACTTTTACCTGGAACGACACCGATTTCTAAGGCTCCTTATAGAATGGCTCTAGCAGAACTTAAGGAGTTAAAAATGCAACTGTAGGAATTAATGGGCAAAGGATTTATCCGACCAAGTTATTCGCCTTGGGGAGCTCCTGTATTGTTTGTAAAGAAGAAAGATGGCACATTGAGGATGTGAATTGACTACCATGAGCTCAATAAGGTCACGATAAAGAATAAATATCCTCTGCCCAGGATCGATGACTTATTCGACCAACTCAAATGGGCGACAATATTCTCAAAGATTGATTTGCGATCTGGATACCACCAATTGAGGATTAAGGAACAAGATATACCAAAGACGGCTTTCAGAACGTGTTACGGACATTACGAGTTTCTAGTAATGCCGTTTGGACTAACTAATGCCCCAGAAACTTTTATGGACTTAATGAATCGTATTTTCAAGGAATACTTGGATAAATTTGTTATCATTTTTATCGGTGACATACTAATTTATTCAAAGAATCATAAGGAACATGAAGAGCACTTGAGAATTACTCTTCAAATGCTGAAAAGACATCAGCTATATGCTAAATTCTCCAAGTGTGAATTTTGGCTCAATGAAGTTCATTTCTTGGGGCATGTAGTTTCGAAAGATGGGATCTCGGTGGATCCGGCAAAGATTGAAGCTGTTAGTAACTGGCCCGCACCAAGAAACGTAACAGAGATTCGTAGTTTCTTAGGTTTGGCCGGATATTACAGGAGATTTGTAGAGGGTTTTGTAAAACTAGCTGCACTACTCACTACCCTTACATGAAAAGAAAAGAAGTATGAATGGACGGAGAAATGTGAGGAAAGTTTTCAAGAATTGAAACGAAAGCTAACTACTGCACCAATCCTTACGATCCCAACGGATGGAGAAAACTATGACGTATATAGTGATGCTTCCAAACTAGGGTTGGGAGCGGTACTGATGCAAAATGGAAAGGTAATTGCGTATGCGTCTAGACAATTGAAAACTCATGAGAGAAACTATCCTACTCATGATTTTAAATTAGCAGCAGTAGTTTTTGCTTTAAAGATATGGAGGCATTATTTATATGGTGCACAATGTCAGATTTTCACTGATCATAAGAGCCTTAAGTATTTTTTCAGTCAGAAGGAACTTAATATGAGGCAACGCAGATGGGTGGAGTTAGTAAAGGATTATGATTGTGAAATCCTTTATCACCCTGGAAAAACCAATAGGGTAGCTGATGCTTTAAGTCGTAAGACTACTGAATTAAGTCATATGTCATTGGATAGATTTCCAACCCCTTTACAGAAGGATATTCATTCATTAGAGTTGGAGCTAATTACAGGCAAATTAGCCACTCTACAGATACAACCATCTATTTTTGACAAGATGGCAACGGGTCAACGTTAAGATTCTACTCTTAACAAGTATTGGAAAGAAGTTGAAGTAGGAAAAGAGACAGAGTTCAAAGTCTCTGATAAGGGAATACTCACATTTCGAGGAAGAATTTGTGTTCCAAAAGATGAAAGTCTTAAGAGTCAAATTCTTTCTGAAGCTCATAGTACCCCTTATTCGATACATACAGGAGCGACTAAGATGTATCAAGATCTAAAACAACACTTTTGGTAGAGATACATGAAAAATGACATTGTGGACTACATTAGTCGGTGTCTAACATGTCAAAAGATTAAAGTGGAGCATAAACGTCCAGCTGGAGAGCTGCAACCTTTAGATGTTCCAGAATGGAAATAGGAGCATATAACCATGGATTTTGTGGTGGGACTACCCAAAACAAGTGAAGGTTATGATGCAATATGGGTAATTGTTGATAGATTGACTAAATCTGCCCATTTTGTACCCATAAAAGTGACGTATACCCTAGAAAAGTTAACAGAGTTGTACGTCAACAACATAGTTAGACTGCATGGAATACCATTATCCATTGTCTCATATCGGGATAGCCGTTTTACCTCCATGTTTTGGAAGAGTGTACAAGAAGCCATGGGCTCAGAATTAAGATTTAGCACAGCTTTTCGTCCTCAGACGGATGGACAGTCGGAACGTACCATCCAAACTCTGGAAGATATGCTTAGGGCATGTGTGATGAATTTTAAAGGAGCATGGAATAACAAACTGTCTTTGATTGAATTCTCGTATAACAACAGTTATCAAGCTTCAATCGGTATGCCACCGTATGAAGCTTTGTATGGAAGGATATACAGGTCTCCCATTCATTGGTATGGAACCAGGGTGTAGCGACCCTCCTTTGAGGCCGCCACTGTAACTAACTTTTTAACTTGTACTTACTGAAATTTCTTAAAATTTACGGAACATTTTTTTTTTTTTAAGGGTCTTATTATAAACATAAAATACGAAATTGCTTTCTTAATTAAAATATTCAAACCTTAACATATCTGTTTCATAATCATAATTAACAAAACTATTTGTAACATAAAGCTGATTGCGGAAATATTTGCGAGTGGTATCCATATCCCGAGCTCCACATCGTTCGTCCACTCGCCAACAGTCCATCATGCATTATATGCCGGTTGCTTACCTACAGTATAAACATTCTATAATGAGCTTTCGCTCAGCAAGTAGGAACTATCTCCCGCAAAACAACTGTAAGTTCACATGAATAAATATGCATGAGCCAATTATGCTTAATTATGATGTCTTATCAGAATCTTATTATCTTATCTTATCTTTCTTACTGATGGGCCCGAGTGCTCATACCACTTGCGCGCAATCATCGGGACGTGAGGGTTTGCAAGGTCCCCCATGACACCGTGATTATAACTTGAATGCCTCCCTTGAGTCGGAGGACATCATTATATTTTTTTTTCTCCCTTGTGGAGCTTGAGTTACCTCCCTTGTGGAGGCTGGTACGGCACTCAACTGAGATTACTCTTATAAGTTCCTCTTGACTTATTAAGGTGTATGCAATATGACCTAGCATAGCATACTATATCATGTACTCGAACACATATAATTCGGGTGTACTGCCTAAGTGTATGTAGTATAACATAGCATAGCATTCATAACATTAAATGTACTCAAACATATATAGTTCATGTGTACTATTTACTTTAAAATCTATTTATACTGTAGGCGAGATTCCTACTTACTTGATTTTCAAAGCTGGAATCCCTTTTTTCGCCTATCAGCCTAGTCTCTTGCTTTCTTCTGAAAATGAACACCCATTAAGAGTGTGAGATTAACTGTTATTTGCTATTTTATTTTAGCAACTTATGAAGGAAAATCTAACCATTTCCATAAGGCATATATTCCTTTCCTTTACTAAAGGATAATAAAGATTAATTTATTAAATCTTCAAAATCTTATTTTCCTAAATTTCCCTTGGTATGATATTAAGGCCCAATTCGGCCTAGGACTTATACATGGCATTCTAACTTTTACGCCGCTGAAATTTATACTCCAACGGAGTCTCTTAAACTAATGTGGGCGTTGGACCCACATTAAATATTCGAAATTCTACGGACCTATCGTATTGGGCTCGTAGGTACCCGTCGGGATAATTCGCTCGGTAAACCTCTACGTTCTTTAAAGAAATCATTTTTCCTTGAAAAATTCCTTTATGAATACTTTCATTAAAATGAGGTTTAATGTCATTGTATTTTACTAAAATTCTATCTCGGGTTCTTTTATGACTTTTTGTTGAAACCGACACTATTTTAGTTTTGTCTCGTTAAAAACTGTGCAGTTTCTGAAATCTACGTTTTACTGTATCTTAGAGTCGGATTTCAAAATTTTGTTTTTCGCGACAATTTCTCGTCTCGTCGAGATCTAAAATTGTCGTTTTTGGTGAAAGTTTAAATTCGGCCTCTAAAGGCCTCGTTTGGCTGAAAACCATTGCTGCTGTTTTTTTTCCTGAAACTGTTTTAGTCAAAAACTGTGCTGTTTCGGGAATCTGTGTTTTAGTACCTCTTAGGGTCGGATTTTGAAAATCTTTTCTTCGTTAAATTTCTTCCTCTCGTCGAAAACTAAAATTGTCACTTTTGTGAAAAATCAAAATTCAGCATTTAAGGGTCCCGTTTGGCTGAATT